>NC_092102.1:35879413-36036958 GCF_045679555.1 Salvelinus alpinus | reverse complement strand
TCAATGTATTGCTGGGCTCTTTTGTGATCACTCAGGCTAAAACCCACTGGGCAAAAAACTGGTTGAATCAATGTTGTTTCCCCGTCATTTCAACCAAAAAATGTAATGAGATGACACTGAAGCAACGTGGAAAACTGATTGTCATCAACGTAAGGAATCTCGTCTTTTTTTCACACAAGTTTTAACATAAATCCAATGACATTAAATGTTTTGTTGATTACACGTTGAATTCACGTTAGTTAACAACTTAACCAAATGTAAATAAAATATGGACGTTGAACGATGTCCGTGATGTCTGTGCCCAGCTAGATTTATTATATCTATTATATTACGAAAAACCAGCTATATTTACTGTCTCTAGTATATTATGACAGACCAGCTACAACTACTGTCTCTAAAATATTACGACAGACCATCTATATCTATTGTCTCTATTATAATACGACAGACTAGCTAGATCTACTGTCTCTATTATAATATGGCAGACTAGCTAGATCTACTGTCTCTACTATATTATGAAAGACCAGCTAGATCTACTGTCTCTACTTGTTTATGGCAGACCAGCTAGATCTATTATATCTATTGTATTATGACAGACCAGCTACATCTGCTACATTTATTATATTACGACAGACCAGCTACATCTACTGTCTCTAATATATTATGACAGACCAGCTACATCTACTGTCTCTAAAATATTACGACAGACAATCTAGATCTATTGTCTCTATTATATTACGACAGACCAGCTAGATCTACTGTCTCTATTATATTATGGCAGACCAACTAGATCTACTGTCTCTATTATATTATGACAGACCAGGCTAGATCGACTGTCTCAATTATATTTTGACAGACCAGCTAGATCTACTGCCTCTACTATATTATGACAGACCAGCTATATCTATTATCTCTATTATATTATGACAGACCAGCTACATCTGCTATATTTATTATATTACGACAGACCAGCTACATCTACTGTCTCTAATATATTATGACAGACCAGCTACATCTACTGTCTCTAAAATATTACGACAGACCATCTAGATCTATTGTCTCTATTATATTACGACAGACCAGCTAGATCTACTGTCTCTATTATATTATGGCAGACCAACTAGATCTACTGTCTCTATTATATTATGGCAGACCGGCTGGATCCACTGTCTCTATTTTATTGTGACATACCAGCTGTATCTACTGCCTTTAGTATATTGTGACAGACCAGCTAGATCTATTATCTCAATTAAATTATGACAGTCCAGCTACATCTACTTTCTGTATTATATTACAACAGACCAGCTATATCTACTGTCTCTATTAAATTACGACAGACCAACAAGATCTACTGTCTCTATAATATTATGACAGACCAGCTACATCTACTGTCTCTAATGTATTACGACAGACTGTCTATATCTATTGTCTCTATTATATTACGACCGACCAGCTTGATCTACTGTCTCTATTATATTTTGGCAGACTAGCTAGATCTACTGTCTCTACTATATTATGACAGACCAGCTATATTTAATGTCTCTATAATATTATGACAGACCAGCTAGATCTACTGTCTCTACTTATTTATGACAGACCAGCTAGATCTATTATATCTATTATATTACGAAAAACCAGCTAGATTTACTGTCTCTAGTATATTATGACAGACCAGCTAGATCTACTGTCTCATATCATGGCAGACCAGCTGTATCTACTGCCTTTAGTATATTGTGACAGACCAGCTAGATCTAATATCTCAATTAAATTATGACAGTCCAGCTACATCTACTTTCTGTATTATATTACAACAGACCAGCTATATCTACTGTCTCTATTAAATTACGACATACCAGATAGGTCTACTCTCTCTATATTATGTTATGGCAGACCAGCTACATCTACTGTCTCTACTATATTATGACAGACCAGCTAGATCTATTATATTATGACAGACCAGCTAGATCTACTGTCTCTATTATATTATGGCAGACCAGCTATATCTACTGTCTCTATTATATTACGACAGACCAGCTGGATTTGCTGTCTCTATTATATTATGGCAGACCAGCTAGATCTACTCTCTCAATTATACGACGAAAGACCAGCTAGATTTACTGTCTCTATTATATTACGAAAGACCAGCTAGATTTACTATCTCTAGTATATTATGACAGGCCAGCTACATCTACAGTCTCTAATATATTATGTTAGACCTGCTCTATCTACTGTCTCAATTATATTATGACAGGCCAGCTACATCTACAGTCTCTAATATATTATGTTAGACCTGCTCTATCTACTGTCTCAATTATATTATGACAGACCAGCTAGATCTACTCTCTCAAATATACTACGAAAGACCAGCTAGATTTACTGTCTCTATTATATTTTGACATACCAGCTAGAACTACTGTCTCTATTATATTATGACAGACCAGCTTGATCTATTATCTCTATTATATTATGACAGACAAGCTACAACTGCTGTATTTATTAAATTACGACAGACCAGCTATATATATTGTCTCTATTATATTACGACAGACCAATTAGATCTACTCTCTCAATGGTATTATGACAGACCAGCTACATCTACTGTCTCTGTTATATTATGACAGACCAGCTACAACTATTGTCTCTACTATATTATGACAGACCAACTAGATATACTGTCTCTATTATATTATGGCAGACCAGCTGGATCTACTGCCTATTTTATATTGTGACAGACCAACTAGATCTACTGTCTCTACTATATTATGACAGACCAGCTAGATCTATTATATCTATTGTATTATGACAGACCAGCTACATCTACTGTCTTTAATATATTACGACAGACCATCTATATCTACTGTCTCTATTATGTTATGACAGATCAGCTACATCTACTGTCTCTATTATATTATGACAGACCAGGCTAGATCTACTGTCTCAATTATATTTTGACAGACCAGCCAGATCTACTGCCTCTACTATATTATGACAGACCAGCTACATCTACTGTCTCTAAGATATTACGACAGACCATCTAGATCTATTGTCTCTATTATATTACGACAGACCAGCTAGATCTACTGTCTCTATTATATTATGGCAGACCAACTAGATCTACTGTCTCTATTATATTATGGCAGACCAGCTGGATCCACTGTCTCTATTTTATTGTGACAGACCAGCTAGATCTACTGTCTCATTTGTATTACGAAAGTCCAGCTAGATCTACTGCCTCTTTTATATTGTGACAGACCAGCTAGATCTACTGTCTCAATTATATTATGGCAGACCAGCTAGATCTACTCTGTTAATTATACTACGAAAGACCAGCTAGATTTACTGTCTCATTTGTATTACGAAAGACCAGCTAGATCTACTGTCTCTACTATTTTATGACATACCAGCTACATCTATTATATCTATTGTATTATGACAGACCAACTACATCTACTGTCTTTAATATATTACGACAGACCATCTATATCTACTGTCTCAATTATTTTATGACAGACCAGCTACATCTACTGTCTCTAATATATTATGATATACCAGCTAGATCTACTGTCTCTATTAAATTATGACATACCAGCTACATCTACTGTCTCTAAAATATTACGACATACCATCTAGATCTATTGTCTCTATTATATTACGACAGACCAGCTAGATCTACTGTCTCTATTATAATATGGCAGACTAGCTAGATCTACTGTCTCTACTATAATATGACAGACCAGCTAGATCTACTGTCTCTACTTATTTATGACAGACCAGCTAGATCTATTATATCTATTATATTACGAAAAACCAGCTAGATTTACTGTCTCTAGTATATTATGACAGACCAGCAAGATCTACTGACTCTGTTATATTATGGCAGACCAGCTATATTTACTGTCTCTCGTATATTATGACAGACCAGCTAGATCTACTGTCTCTACTATATAATGACAGACCAGCTACATCTACATTCTCTTATATATTATGATAGACCTGCTAGATCTACTGTCTCTATTATATTATGGCAGACCAACTAGATATACTGTCTCTATTATATTATGGCAGACCAGCTGGATCTACTGCCTCTTTTATATTGTGACAGACCAACTAGATCTACTGTCTCAATTATATTATGGCAGACCAGCTAGATCTACTCTGTCAATTATACTACGAAAGACCAGCTAGATCTACTGTCTCTACTATATTATGGCAGACCAACTAGATCTACTGTCTCTATTATATTATGGCAGACCAGCTGGATCCACTGTCTCTATTTTATTGTGACAGACCAGCTAGAACTACTGTCTCATTTGCATTACGAAAGTCCAGCTAGATCTACTGCCTCTTTTATATTGTGACAAACCAGCTAGATCTACTGTCTCAATTATATTATGGCAGACCAGCTAGATCTACTCTGCCAATTATACTACGAAAGACCAGCTAGATCTACTGTCTCTAATATTTTATGACATACCAGCTACATCTATTATATCTATTGTATTATGACAGACCAGCTAGATCTACTGTCTCATATTATGGCAGACCAGCTGTATCTACTGCCTTTAGTATATTGTGACAGACCAGCTAGATCTATTATCTCAATTAAATTATGACAGTCCAGCTACATCTACTTTCTGTATTATATTACAACAGACCAGCTATATCTACTGTCTCTATTAAATTACGACATACCAGATAGATGTACCCTCTCTATATTATGCTATGGCAGACCAGCTACATCTACTGTCTATATTATATTACGACAGACCAACAAGATCTACTGTCTCTAATATATTACGACAGACCATCTAGATCTATTGTCTCTATTATATTACGACCGACCAGCTTGATCTACTGTTATATTTTGGCAGACTAGCTAGATCTACTGTCTCTACTATATTATGACAGACCAGCTATATCTACTGTCTCTAATATATTACGACAGACAATCTATATCTATTGTCTCTATTATATTACGACCGACCAGCTAGATCTACTGTCTCTATTATATTTTGGCAGACTAGCTAGATCTACTGTCTCTACTTATTTATGACAGACCAGCTAGATCTATTATATCTATTATATTTCGAAAAACCAGCTAGATTTACTGTCTCTAGTATATTATGACAGACCAGCTAGATCTACTGTCTCATATCATGGCAGACCAGCTGTATCTACTGCCTTTAGTATATTGTGACAGACCAGCTAGATTTAGTATCTCAATTAAATTATGACAGTCCAGCTACATCTACTTTCTGTATTATATTACAACAGACCAGCTATATCTACTGTCTCTATTAAATTGTAGGCTGGACTATTATCGAACGCACCACAGAAATGTTTACACCATGTCTTGGTTACAAACCACTGCCTGTGCACACACCCCTGCACTGCAACCCGAGTTTGATTGAATTTGGGCCAGAGTTAATGGAACTGTGGAAGATAAAACCATCTTCAACAGTTGCACGAGAATGATACCCTTTTACTACCACCATCCCTATCTACTGAATGGGATTGAATGCACGCCAAATACTATCAGAAATGTTTAAAAACATATTTCCTAATGACCAGCTTACAGCTTACAGGGTTACATAACATCCTCAGGCGCTGAGTGATCACGCTCATGTTTATGTTCAGTATGAGGATAGAGGCACACTGGCTCTGGCTCAAATGGTGCTCTACTGGTCAAGAGCACTGTACTATATGTGTCTTTTTGGAACACAAATACTGTATCAATGGCGACATATAGCTATAATTCTCCTCTGTAGAGACTACGATTTAGCAGGGGGTGGTGGTGACGTATGGTGGATCCCCTATGGTGGGGGTGGAAGGCAGATTTAGTGGACAGCCCGGGGATGTTTGAAGTACGAGATGACCCTAGATGTGAGCCGAGGCATCGAATTCTCCTCAGCTATTCCTATTCAGCGCTCAGAATACTGATTGCGGAACCCTGGTTTCCCTGGCAACAAGGCCTCTGCTAATATAGCAACCAGCGCACGTGTCAGAAGTTTTTTTTTTTCTTCTTCTAATTCCAACCACCCCTACTCTACTCCTGTCTTTTCAAACAGTTACATGCCTGTGTTGTTGAGAGGGTTCCAGCTGTAGACCTCATCTCTCAGGTCCCTCACCCTCATCTCTCAGGCCCCTCTCATCTCTCAGGCATCTCCCAGGATCCTCCCCCTCACATAGCGGGTTCCTTCCCCTAATATATCAGACCCCTCCCACTCATATAGCAGGCTCCTCCCACTCATCTCTCAGCCCCCTCTCACATATCATGGCCCTCCCCCCATATATCAGGCCCCTCCCCCTAATATATCAGGCCCCTCCCTCTCATCGCTCAGGCCCCTCAACTCTCAAGGCCCTCATCTCTCAGGGCCCTCATCTCCTGCTTATGTTTAAGTGACACATTTGATATTCTGGAATTCCCCTGATTGTCTATTCAATTAAAATGTGGGTCAAAAGGGAAATAAAAGCACAATGGGCTATGCCATCATTGTAGTTTAACTAATGTGCAATGATTTAGCTTAAAATTGATGTGTAGTCTGTTGATGCTTTGGATAGCAGATGTAACGTTAACAGAACTGCGGGAAAACAGTGCTTGGCAGGCGGCGGCGAAGGACACTGTGTACCGTTCATATGTTCATTGTGTTTTAGTTTCGATCCAAAGTGTGTTGTCAGTTGTTTGGACGCTATCCTCTCTTTGGTAAACAGAAAAAAAGCTTCTGCTTCCTTCTTGTCTCAGGCCTGGAAGTGACGTTTGTAACTTCTGAGAGGGGCCTGAGAGATAAGGTGGGGCCTGACAGATGAAGTCTGCGGTTATAATCTATTAGAGATGTTCACTCCTCCTCCAAGGCATTCCCCTCTGCTTTGAACATGTTTTATGAGCAGCAGAAATCCCTTTCTATCCACCTCTAATCAGCTGGTTTGGCGTGCCGTTCTGTAAAATGTCAAGCAGGCAAGCACCCCAGGACAAAGAATTAATTGAGGTTAAGTTGGAAAATCACATTGCTGGAGCCTATTATCTACTAAATTGAGGCCTGAAGCCATGATTATTGTCATTACTGTCACTGTGTTCCCCGTCGGTGCCCCAAAAGCCATCACTCACTTCCTGGGGCCAGTCATTGCATGGGAACAACAGTAAACGATTTTCAGTGTTGAACATTTGCACAGAGATGTCTTTAGGCCAGCTAATTGCCATGTAAGATTGTACAATATTGTGCAATGTGGTGCAGACCAGATTCCTTGCTTGTGGAGTTGTGTGAGCTTAAAAGAAGATCAAACCGTTGGAAAGGAACCTTTTACCATAAATATCCACACAGTGCCATCTGTTGGCTGGCTTCAGCAGTATACTAAACTCCTCAATAAAATGTATGCTTCATCTGATGAGATTAGATCGGAGCAGGAAGAATTTGTGTCATCAATTCATAGGACAAATGTTTAGCATTACATTTGGTTATGCAACCCTACTCCTTAAATGCACTACTTTTGACATCACAGACTACAGGTTGTGACAGTGGCATGGGGACCAGCCTAGGAGTGCATCATCTAGGGACTCGCTGCTATGCTGCCTGGCTAACTGTGTTTTATACTGTACCTGTACCACTAGACACATACACAGATAGATGTCCTCTCCCCCTACTCAGTCAGCCATGAGAGGAGAGAGAAAGGGTGAGTCTGGATGTCCTCTCCACCACTCAGTCAGCTATGAGAGGAGAGAAAAAGGGTGAGTCTGCATATTCTAATCTGAAGAAACTCACAATGGGACTGAGAGACCGTAAAAAGTTATCTCATCCATTTCATTAATGTTCTATTTCAAGCCATATTCCAGTCAGAGCCTGCATGATTTTTTCCACAGTATCACTTCAAAAGGGACTGGGCAAGAGAATGCAGACACTAAGTGATATTTCGACAAGCATTCCCTTGGTTGTCAACTGCAGAAATATAAAATCCTTAGAGGCGGAGCAGACAACTGCAGTAATGGAGTGCTATAGCCTGATCTATCCAGCCCCTGATCTATCCAGTCATAAATGCTTACGGTCATGTCACAGTGGAGATCAAACAGCAGAGGTGAGGTGTTATTCCCATTCTGACAGGCCAATGTACTGGCCCATTATACACTGAACAAAAATATAAACACAACATGCATCAATTTCAAAGATTTTACTGAGTTACAGTTCATATAAGCATCTGGTGGTCACAGATACCTTTAAAAAAGTTGGGGGCGTGGATCAGAAAACCAGTCAGTATGTGGTGTGACAGCCATTTGCTTCATGCAGCGCGACACATCTCCATCGCATAGTGTTGATCAGGCTGTTGATTGTGGCCTGTGGAATGTTGTCCCATTCCTCTTCACTTGCTGTGCGAAGTTGCTGGATATTGTCAGGAACTGGAACAAGCTGTCGTACACGTCGATCCAGAGCATCCCAAACATGTCTGGTGAGAATATAGGGCATGGAAGAAGTGGGGAATTTTCAGCTTCCAGGAATTGTGTAAAGATCCTTGCGACATGCGTTATCATGCTGAAACATGAGGTGATAGCGGCGGATGAATAGAACGACAATGGGCCTCAGGATCTCGTCACGGAATCTCTGTGCATTCAAATTTCCATCAACAAATGCAATTGTGTTCGTTGTCCGTAGCTCATGCCTGCCCATACCATAACCCCAACTCTACCTTGGGGCACTCTGTTCACAACGTTGACATCAGCAAACTGATCTGCCACACGACGCCATACACGCTGTCGGCTATCTGCCTGGTACAGTTGAAACTAGAGTTAATCTGTGAAGAGCACACTTCTCCAGCATGCCAGTGGCCATTGAAGGTGAGCATTTGCCCACTGATGTCGGTTACGACGCCGAACTGCAGTCAGGTCAAGACCCAGATGAGGATGACGAGCACACAGATGAGCTTCCCTAAGATGATTTCTGACAGTTTGTGTAGAAATTCTTCGGTTGTGCAAACCCATAGTTCCATCAGCTGTCCTGGTGGCTGGTCTCAGACGATTTCGCAGGTGAAGAAGCCGGATGTGGGAGGTCCTGGGCTGGCGTGGTTACACACGGTCTGGGGCTGTGAGGCCAGTTGGGCGTACTGCCAAATTATCTAAAACGATGCTGGAGGTGACTTATGGTAGCGAAATTAACATTAAATTATCTGGCAACAGCTCCGGTGGACATTCCTGCAGTCAGCATGCCAATTGCATATTCCCTCAACACTTGAGACATCTGTGGCATTGTGTTGTGTGGCGAAACTGCACATTTTAGAGTGGCATTTTATTGTCCCCCAGCACAAGGTGCCCCTGTGTTATGATCATGCTGTTTAAAACTTTAGGGCTAGGTCCTTTTTTTCTCCAATTCCACCTGAATGACGTGCCCAAAGTAAACTACCTGTAGCTCAGGCCCCGAAGCCAGGATATGCATATAATTGGTACCATTGGAAAGAAAACACTTTGAAGTTTGAAGAAATGTTTAAATAATGTAGGAGAATATAACACAATAGATATGGTAGGAGAAAATCCAAAGAAAAACAAACCAGATTTCTTTTTTTTTGAGAGAGACCATCCTCTTAGAAATGCAAGAGAAAGGTCATATTGTAAATTAGCTCCCTGGATGCAATTCCCATGGCTTCCACATGGTGACAGCAGTCTATGTTCAAGGTTCCAGGCTTGTAACTTCAACAACGAATAAGAAATAACAGTTTTAGTAGAAGGACACAGTCTTGGAAATCCGTGTTTGTGCACCATGAAGAAATTATGCACCTGCTAAAATCGGTTTCCTATTGAACATACTTCTTTCCGAAAGAAATATTACAGTTTGATTACATTTTAGGCTATCTGAGGAGTAAATAGAAACATATTTTGACTTGTTGAAACAAAGTTTAGGGGTAGATTTTCGGTTTCCTTTCTCTGCAAGTTGAACGAGTGGATTACTCAAATCGATGGTGCCAACTAAACTTACTTTTTGGGATATAAAGAAGGATTTCATCTAACAAAACAACACTACATGTTATAGCTGGGACCCTTTGGATGACAAATCAGAGGAAGATTTTCAAAAAGTGAATATTTCATCTTTATATGTGAATGTCTGAAACCTGTGCCGTTGGAAAAATATTTTGATGTGGGGCGTCGTCCTCAAACAATCGCATGGCATGTTTTCGCTGTAATAGCTACTGTAAATCGGACAGTGCAGTTAGATTAAGAATTTAAGCTTTCAGCCGATATAAGACACTTATGTACCTAAATGTTTAAAATCCATAATATTTATTAGAATTTATTTGAATTGCGCGCCCTCCAGTGAGCTGTGATGCATCATGACTCTACATTATACATTTCAGTCATTTAACTCTTATCCAGTAGTGAGTGCATACATTTTAAGTGCTTTTTCGCACTGGTCATATTGAAGCTGTTCTGGTGGCTCGTGATGGCCCAACGCCCTATTAAGACACTTTATGTTGGTGTTTCCTTTAATTTGGCAGTTACAGTGCATTCGGAAAGCATTCAGACCCCTTGACTTTTTCCACATTTTGTTACGTTACAGCCTTATTCTAAACCCCCAAAAATGTACCCCCTCAATCAACACACAATACCCCGTAATGACAAAGCAAAAACTGTTTTTTAGAAATTGTTGCAAATGTATAAAAAATTAAAAATACAAATATCACATTTACATAAGTATTCAGACCGTTTACTCAGTACTTTGTTGAAACACTTTGGCAGCGATTACAGCCTTGAGTCTTCTTGGGTATGATGCTACAAGCTTGGCACACCTGTATTGGTGGAGTTTCTCCCATTCTTCTCTGCAGATCCTCTCAAGCTCTGTCAGGTTGGATAAGGAGCGTTGCTGCACAGCTATTTTCAGGTCTCTCCAGAGATGTTTGATCAGGTTCAAGTCCGGGCTCTGGCTGGGCCACTCAAGGACATTCAGAGACTTGTACCGAAACCACTCCTGTGTTGTCTTGGCTGTGCGCTTAGGGTCGTTGTCCTGTTGGACGGTGAACCTTCGCCCCAGTCTGAGGTCCTGAGCAGGTTTTCATCAAGGATCTCTCTGTACTTTGCTCCGTTCATCTTTCCCTTGATCCTGGCTAGTCTCCCAGTCCCTGCCGCTGAAAAACATCCCCACAGAATGATGCTGCCACCACCATGCTTCACCGTAGGGATGGTGCCAGGGTTCCTCCAGACGTGACGCTTGGCATTCAGGCCAAAGAGTTCAATCTTGGTTTCATCTGACCAGAGAATCATGTTTTTCATGGTCTGAGAGTCCTTTAGGTGCTTTTTGGCAAACTCAAAGCGGGCTGTCATGTGCCTCTTACTGAGGAGTGGCTTCCGTCTGGCCACTCTACCGTAAAGTCCTGATTAGTGGAGTGCTGCAGAGATGGTTGTCCTTCTTGAAGGTTCTCCCATCTCCACAGAGGAACTCTAGAGCTCTGTCAGAGTGACCATCGGGTTCTTAGTCAACTCCCTGACCAAGGCCCTTCTCCTCCGATTGCTCCGTTTGGCTGGGCGGCCAGCTCTAGGAAGAGTCTTGGTGGTTCCAAACTTCTTCCATTTAAGAATGATGGAGGCCACTGTGTTCTTGGGGACCTTTAATGCTGCAGAAATGTTTTGGTACCCTTCCCAGATGAGTGACTTGACACAATCCTGTCTCGGAGCTCTACGAACAATTTCTTCAACCTCATGGCTTGGTTTTTTCTCTGACCTGCACTATCAACTGTGGGACCTTATATAGACAGGTGTGTGCCTTTCCAAATCATGTCCAATCAATTGAATTTACCTCAGGTGGACTCCAATCAAGTTGTAGAAACATCTCAAGGATGATCAGAGGAACCAGGATGCACCTGAGATCAATTTCGAGTCTCATTGCAAAGGGTTTGAATACTTATGTAAATACATTTTTTTTTATAAATTTGCAAAAATGTAAAAAAAACTGTTTTTGCTTTGTCATTATGGGGTTTTGCGTGTAGATTGATGAGGACTTTTTAAAAAATTTAATCAATTTTAGAATAAGGCTGTAACGTAACATGTGGAAAAAGTCAAGGGGTCTTTAAACTTTCCGAATGCACTGTAGCTGTATCATAATAACTGCCAATCTCTCCTCTCACTTGTTCTCCAGTTGAGCAGTAATAGTTACCTTGTGGTAGTGATGCGCGGGTTGATTCATAACCTGCAGTCCCCATGGTTATATCCGCATGGTCATGAAATATTGTGTGGATGAAGAGCGGGTGGCAGGCAGGTTGAATAAAGAGCAAACAATATATAAAAAAATCCATACATGTATACTTATTGTGCAATTTATATATATATAGGCTACATTGAGTTTTTTCTTTCATTATTTTAGGCTATATGGTAGTAGTGCGTTAGCCTAAACTTTTAGGGATTAACTGTAAACGGGGCAAATAGCTTACATGCCAAATGCTTTTGGGAACGGGCAGAAAAAGTCAACGTCAATCCACGGAAACAAAAAGGACAATGTCTGAGTTAAATTCAATAAGAGAAGCGCCGTGAATTGGAGAGTTGAAAATAAAGAGAAAGGAGGGCCAAAAAAGTTATATTTGGTGAAGTGGTAAAAGAGGATGATAGCAGTGCTGGCTATGTTATGTGTGATGATCGTGAGGCGATATAGCCTACAAATTCGGCAGTCACAAGACGGGGACTTAATAGGCCATGGCCTGTCAAGGGAACTGTAGCCTCCTGTTCAGATGGGTTAAATGGAAACTGAAATCTGGACACTGACTGCATGTCTATAACCTCTCACATAGCCTTAATATTAACTCCTTCAAATCTAGGCTACATTTTGACTTGGGGAAAAAGAGTGGAGAAATATGATTTATTTCTTTCAGCATCTTGAGAGAATGCAAATGTGCAGTTAGATACCGTCTGTAGAGGTGCTATCTTTATCAGCATCATAAAAGCTGATAGTATTTTAATCACATCAAATATGCATCCAAGCAGAATTGGGTTTATTTAATCTTCTAGGGCAACATATAATGACAGAAGAGAAGCTGCATGTATCTAATTATAGACAAGTTGACTAACAAATAGCATACCAAAATGTCTGAAACTATAAGCAGAAACATATCTAAATCAGGCAACAACAAAAAATATCCTGCACCCCGTCAAAAAATGGTTATGTCGTCTCTGACTGTAGCCTACAGCACATTTTCTATATTAGCAGGTTATGGTCGGGGTACAGATTTTCACATATAGTCGGGCGGTTGCGGATGGGTTATTAGCAATTGCTGGCAGGTGTGGGCTTCTCGGGTCCTCTGGGTTGGGACACGGTTCCTCTTCACCCCCCTCAGTGGCCTGTTCATCATCCTCTTCTTCCTCTCCATACATTGCCTCGACACCCTCAGTGTCCACACCAGGAATGGAGGGAGGACCAGCCTCGTCTCCAAATTCCATAATGATAGTAGATTGGGAATGCTGTGTGCGGGTTATACTTATTGACACTAACCATGCTGCAGTGTGTGGAGTTTGACTGGATCATCTGTGTTCACCACAGGCTGTCCATGTAGGTGTGGAATATTGACACTCCTCTGCCCTTCATGCCCAGGCCCTGCATCGGACATGGTGGCAGTGCACCAGTGCCCACTGCCACGGGAGCCCTGGCAACAAACAACCACAACGTTGTGAGCAAGAATATGAAGCCTGCCATTGTCAATGTGTTTACAGTATGTCAATGTGTTCATTATAGACAGCGGTAACAGCTAATCAAATGGATTCAGTCAATCAACCTTCCTGTTGCTAACAACTTTAACAGCACAGAAGTCCCCCTTCTTCACCTCTGGGAGACCACTTGGAGGCACCACCACTCCAGGCAGCATGAGATCTGTGGAGAAGTGGAAAATGGAGGATAGAGTTTCAGAATACATGTGAATGACTGATACATTGATTAATATCAATCCAGGTTTTATGTAGGACAAATAACCTTACCTGCCCCTCCAGCCAGCTTATGTAACACTGGAGGCCATGTTGTGAATGCTGGCAAGACATGGGGATAACGCCAAAGCTTATACACTGGAAAACAACAAGACATACAGTAGTCAAGATTTCTATTTTTTTTCCTGAGTTGTATGGTCAGTGCATCTCTGCCACTTGAGACATTTGGACTGTAACCCTACCTGTGGGATAGACATGTTGACTGTAACCCTACCTGTGGGATAGACATGTTGACTGTAACCCATCCTGTGGGATAGACATGTTGATTTTAACCCTACCTGTGGGATAGACGCGTTTCTCCAGCTCAAAGAACACTGGGTTCTTATGAAGCACGGAGAGGGTGATTACATCTCCCTTGTGGGCATAGATCTTCACTACATTGAGCTCCTATTTGTTTGGGACCAACTCGGACAGTTTCTCCGTAGACAGAGAGGGAAAGGCTATGGATATGTCAGCTTTCAGCTTCCTCCTAAGGTGGGTAGAGGGTCAATATGAAATATTGTTGTAATCTACGTGAAAAGGGTTTCAGGAAATGTTGTGATGCTTCAATCCACAAACATCCTATGTGAATTATAAGCACCATGTACATCTTTAGTTGTTTGTGAGTGTGACTCTAGAAAATGGAACAGGGGTTATTCCATTTGATTTCAATCACTTTTTGACCTCACCCTTTACATTTGAATGAAACTTTTCCATACATATTTGCCCATGTTAGAAGTGGTCAGAAAGTGACTTTTTGGACCTGAATGCAAAAACATTCAGGAGATTTGTGCTGAAAGTTTACCCATTTTGCATACCCCACCATACCATGAGACATACATGTCTTCATCACTGGAAAATACAAACGGTTGAGTTTGATATCAGGGTGGGTGTCATTTCAATCATAGAAATATAATTAATAGAATGAACCTATCCTTCTGACCACTGCAATTTAGAAATTGTAATTTAATTACTACCACAAAGATGGCCGTTGGTTCACCTATCGTCGAATGTTAACTTAAATGGGAATGTCTATTCTATTATCAATATTTCTATGATTTCAATAGGTTTCCTATGGAAGATTGACAGTGTACTTTAAAACAACTGATATTCCCATTCAAGTCAATAGTATCTGATGTGTAGACGTCCAACCATCTTTGTGTACCATTTGATTCCCATTCCCATTTTAGTAAATTTAACACCCACCTTGTGTTAAGAGCATGCTGTCTCAATCATAATGAATCATAGTGGCCAAAAAGCTGTATTAGCATGGGCAGCGTCATTGAGGGCTTCCACCATTTTAATGTAGTCAACAGGTATGACTTCCAACTTCATTGGCTGATCTCTCCTTGTGACCCTGTTGGAGTCATGAAAATGGACTGCTTCAAATGGAAATAGCCTCAATGGCACTGCCCATGCTGTCAGACACAACGCTGAGTCCTCTATCTATCTCTATGGTTTCAACCGATGGCGGCCACAACTCAAACACTTCAGATGATATAAAATAGGGTCTAATGCTGTTTTCAAAACAGCTGGGAGCTCGGAACTCTCTGACTTAAGTGCATTAAAAACAACTGGGACCTCGAGAAGAAAAGAAAAAGAGAGATCCGACTGGGGGAAAAATCTATTTGAACAATCATCCAACTCAGAATTCGGGCCTCTTTCCAGAGCTCATACTTTCTGACCTGAAGATCACTGACGTCATGATTTGACCTGGTAATTTTCAGAGTTCCCAGTTGTTTGAACGCCGCATAAACTACAACACAGGTGAAAATTGAAAATAATCTGAGTTTATGCATTTTTTTAGAATTTAAGTTAAACATACAAAACATTTTAAAGTTATAGAAATGATCAAAGAGTTTGACAACACTCTTGTAAGCTTTTAAATGATATCAAACTGGACCGTTAATCTTTTCCAGTGATGAAGACATGGATGTCTCATGGTATGGTGGAGTATGCAAAAATTGTAAACTTTAGGCACCTCCTCTACTGAATGTTTTGGCAATCAGGTCCAAAGAGTCACTTTCTGACCACTTCTACCATGAGCAAATATGTATGGGAGGTTTTGTTCAAATTAAAAAGGTGTGCGGTCAAAAAGTGATTGAAATCAAACGAAACGACCTACAGGTCTGTCACAATCTAGCATAGATGAAATGGCATATCTTTTCCGGGTACCTTTCTAACTACCAAAGAGGCTGGATGCCTGTATGCCTGTTGAGTTGAGTGGCGAATAGAAAATACCGTGTGTAATTGTTGCCTATTCTTTGGGTGCTGAAATGTGTAGTTTTTTCATTAAAACGTCGGAGCTCCAGTCGGCCCACTAGTCGTCGCTCAACTCCATTGTAAATCGTTGAGTTTAATGTGGAACGAGTGACTCCTCACCTATCGGAGCGTTTAATCACTGTGTTGGACTTGACACAGAACCCTTTCGGTAACATACTGAAAACGACACCGTCGTCAACTCAAGTTCTTAATCCTAAAATGTATTCAATTATATTTACTAGCTAAATTTAAACCCACACTTCGCAAGTTCTTAAAAAACAAAACAAACATTCATAACGAAAATGGACAGCAGCTTTTTTTAGTGCATCACAAACTACGTCCGGAAGGATTCTGCCAAATGCCGTAAACTGGGTCCTATGAGATACCTTAAAGGCCCAGTGCAGTCAAACACGTGATTTTACTGTGCTTTATACACTGCTCAAAAAAATAAAGGGAACACTTAAACAACACAATGTAACTCCAAGTCAATCACACTTCTGTGAAATCAAACTGTCCACTTAGGAAGCAACACTGATTGACAATAAATTTCACATGCTGTTGTGCAAATGGAATAGACAAAAGGTGGAAATTTTCGGCAATTAGCAAGACACCCCCAATAAAGGAATGGTTCTGCAGTTGGTGACCACAGACCACTTCTCAGTTCCTATGCTTCCTGGCTGATGTTTTGGTCACTTTTGAATGCTGGCGGTGCTTTCACTCTAGTGGTAGCATGAGACGGAGTCTACAACCCACACAAGTGGCTCAGGTAGTGCAGTTCATCCAGGATGGCACATCAATGCGAGCTGTGGCAAAAAGGTTTGCTGTGTCTGTCAGCGTAGTGTCCAGAGCATGGAGGCGCTACCAGGAGACAGGCCAGTACATCAGGAGACGTGGAGGAGGCCGTAGGAGGGCAACAACCCAGCAGCAGGACCGCTACCTCCGCCTTTGTGCAAGGAGATGCACTGCCAGAGCCCTGCAAAATGACCTCCAGCAGGCCACAAATGTGCATGTGTCAGCATATGGTCTCACAAGGGGTCTGAGGATCTCATCTCGGTACCTATTGGCAGTCAGGCTACCTCTGGCGAGCACATGGAGGGCTGTGCGGCCCCACAAAGAAATGCCACCCCACACCATGACTGACCCACCGCCAAACCGGTCATGCTGGAGGATGTTGCAGGCAGCAGAACGTTCTCCACGGCGTCTCCAGACTCTGTCACGTCTGTCACATGTGCTCAGTGTGAACCTGCTTTCATCTGTGAAGAGAACAGGGCGCCAGTGGCGAATTTGCCAATCTTGGTGTTCTCTGGCAAATGCCAAACGTCCTGCACGGTGTTGGGCTGTAAGCACAACCCCCACCTGTGGATGTCGGGCCCTCATACCACCCTCATGGAGTCTGTTTCTGACCGTTTGAGCAGACACATGCACATTTGTGGCCTGCTGGAGGTCATTTTGCAGGGCTCTGGCAGTGCACCTTCTTGCACAAAGGCGGAGGTAGCGGTCCTGCTGCTGGGTTGTTGCCCTCCTACGGCCTCCTCCACGTCTCCTGATGTACTGGCCTGTCTCCTGGTAGCGCCCCCATGCTCTGGACACTACGCTGACAGACACAGCAAACCTTTTTGCCACAGCTCGCATTGATGTGCCATCCTGGATGAACTGCACTACCTGAGCCACTTGTGTGGGTTGTAGACTCCGTCTCATGCTACCACTAGAGTGAAAGCACCGCCAGCATTCAAAGGTGACCAAAACATCAGCCAGGAAGCATAGGAACTGAGAAGTGGCCTGTGGTCACCACCTGCAGAACCATTCCTTTATTGGGGGTGTCTTGCTAATTGCCTATAATTTCCACCTTTTGTCTATTCCATTTGCACAACAGCATGTGAAATTTATTGTCAATCAGTGTTGCTTCCTAAGTGGACAGTTTGATTTCACAGAAGTGTGATTGACTTGGAGTTACATTGTGTTGTTTAAGTGTTCCCTTTATTTTTTTGAGCAGTGTATATATCCCCACTATGAGGTTGAAATAACACTGAGAAATTATGAAAATGCACTTTTAGTCAATGAGCTGTTTTAAAAGATTGTTTGCCCTCTTCTCTGCCAATAACAACTAGTTTTTAGGTTACACATCTCTATCATTAGGCTCCTCCAATTAGGCCCCTCAGACCACTCCCAGACAGTCCTAGCAAAATTCTTGCTTGAGAAATTACATTTAGCTAAGAAGCTGTTTTTGTTAATTTTTGACAATTGTAATTCTTTAATTAATGTGTTACACATAAGAAATGATTTGATATTGAGATGAAAACGTCCGCATTGGACCTTTATGCACAATGTCCACCAGATGCAGATGTTTCGTCATGTCTAGTCCCCATTTTCTGTACTTGAGGCACTTGCTTCGCTTTCAACTTGCTAAAAGATAGCTAGTTGGAGTCTGTGTGTACATCTGTTTGTACCACCGCAAGGTAAAGCAATGCAGGATAAGAAATATTGAATGCATGCGGTACAGAGAATGCACCGCTACCTAGTGCGGCACCGCCAAAGTAGCGTTGCGGACTTCTCCATTGAAAATTAATGACCTCCGTGGAACAGAAAGAGCTTGATTCATCTGGTGGATATGAGGCGTTAACGCTTCGAACACACAGACAGAGTTTTTGCGCTTAATAGCACGCAGCATCTGGATATGTATGCAACAAAAGTTCAACATTCACCTTCTGCTACCATTTCTGTCAAACTGGTATGCTTTCGATAAATCCAATGTATGCACTGCACCTGCCTCTGCAACGCCGCAATGCAAACGCAGCGTTTCATTGTAAATTAATGTAATTCTGCTGTACCAAAATGCAAAAAGACTGTCGGTGTTTTTGAAGCGTGAAGGGCCTTTAAACTGAATTTTGACTGCACTGGGCCTTTAAAATATCCAATCTGTGGGAAGATCTCAATTGTATTCTTCTCGCATCCTACTCGCGTCTTCTCTTCTCTTTCTCGAAACCCATTGGAGGAGACGATCAGAGGGGCGGGACTTCTGTCGTGTCCAATGGGTTTTGAGAAGGATACGAGGAGAGAGGGCGCAAGTAGGTAGAAATGGAGATCTTCCCGGAGAGTAGTCTCGAGCTAGCTAAACGTGTGAGGTCATTATGACATGTCGGTAGCGAGAGTGGGGGAAAAAAACAAACAAGATACAACCTGAAAGTCGTGTCGACTGAGTCGTTCGATACTGAAGTGTGAAGATTTTATTCAGTGGGAGCTACCTTGAAAAGATAGAAAAGCCACCCATACTGGACAAGATAAACACATGTTCAAAGAACGGAAAGCGGATGCTTAACGAAAAAAAGCTCCTCCTATTTCTGGTGGTGACTTCACTTCAATGCAGGTGGTAGAGTGTCGAAACGAGTGAATTTAGAAGCTTCAGAGAGTTAGCTTTGTCGCAAGAACTTTGAATATTAAGGGACGGTTCATGAGCAAGTAGCTTAACCAATACGCGTGTTAGCTAGCAATCTAACTAAAGTTATTTTAAGGCCACTTGAGTCTCGACTGGAATTTGGCACTGAGGTATTAATTGTATAACTAGCTAACGTTAGCATGCGAGTTTGACCACATATCAGCAGGTAGCTAGCATTAGGAAACCACTTTTTTTTTTTTTTTTTACTGAGGATTTCCCTGCGGTAAAATTGGAATAGTTATAAGTGAACCCGCTCTCTCAAACCAAATCAGAACAATGTTATCGAACGCTCAGAACCAGAACCAACCGGCCTTTCCGAACCAGCAACAACAGCAAGCGCCAAATCTGAACTCTGCCCCCTTTCCTCCGTTTTTCGTCAAACCCCACAACCCTCTTCAAATAAAAAAGAATGCCATAACTGACGACTACAAAGTTACAAGTCAAGTCCTTGGCATGGGCATAAATGGGAAAGTATTGGAGATATTCCAAAAAGGAAGTGGAGATAAATACGCTCTGAAGGTAAATGTGTTTTGTGCATTCTTGTGATTTGAGACTGTATACTAAAACGTAAACCGTCCAAGTAAAACAATGTAATTTTAAAGAATGGGGCTTTTATAGCCGTGCATATTTGAGAACTCAATCGAGTATGATTATTTTTCCCCCCATCCCACTTATGAATGACCAATTATGGTATTGTACTGCCATTCTGCAAAAGTTCTTTCATTTGGACAGAAAAAATGCTGAGGAATTCCTCAAAACATACCCACGCTTTTCAAAGCACACAATACACCACCTTATTCCATTTCCAGAGTGGCATTTGAATAAGTTCACGAGTATCACTTGCAACTTTGTTACCATATAATGTTATCAATGTGATTGATCTATCTGAAGGCGAGAGAAACGCACACCTGTTTAGGCGCGGCGCTGGTTAGCGGAGTATAATATTTGAAAAAGAAAAGGAGAACTCCACACTAGGAGCTCTGATGCAATAATTTTATAACCAACATTTCGATCCTGTCAAGGTTGGTTGTAAAATTATTGAATCTGAGCTCCTAGGGTGTGCAGCTCTCCTTTTCTTTATCAATGTGATATAGCCTAAGCCTAGATGATTTGAAGTGCACTAGGTCTGTTGCACAGACATTTTCAGTGAGTGCATTTTATTGTGTTCAAGTTTTCAATTCCATTTGAGTGAGAAAGAAATCTGTTTACTCCTATACTGCTCACAAGAGAGCTGACCAGAGTACCGTTGAGGCCTAGTTAATCTCTTGTGGGTGCCACTTCCTCTGAGTCCCTGACTGTACACTAGAAATCCTATGATTCATATCTGACCATCAGGATTGCTGATAATGTAATCAAGAGCAATGATTTGCTCTAATGTCATCCTCTCCTCTCACTTTAAAATGGGAAAACTTTCTGATCCTATTTGAATGTCTGCATTTAGGCCTAGTTGGTGCTGTTTAGTGTCAACATTGCTTTCAACCAGGGCTTTTCTTTGCTGGTGATCGTCATACCGCAGCTGTCATTCTGGTCCCCAAATAGCTCTGGCCTCTTGTCTACCCTGAAGCAGATATGGAAACTAACAAAAGGTCTTCTGCTGCCATTATTTATTGTTTCATTGTTTATTAATTACTCTGAAAAATTAAAGCACATTGTGTCTAACACATTATCATTGATCTGTAGGCCTATTTATATAACACAGTTAAATAGTCATTCTGTGTCTTTGCCCTGACATTATTGACTTAGTAGGCTGGGCTTCAGGTACAGGCATATTCAGCAACTGTCAGATTCAATGAGTCACGAATAATCCATTGTTTGTGAAAATATGTCTCGGAATAAAACTAATCCGTTTCTTTTGTGCTATCAGCTTTTATAACAGAGGTTCCCAGGAACTTTTCAGAAAAAGGCTGATGTTTTTCGAAAAATGACAACTGTTATTTCTGAAATTCAGAAACTGATATGCCACTAATTTGTTCGCTTCAATGCATTGTTCTTTGTCGACCCTAAGAATCTCTAGATCATTGACAGACTTGAAACAAACAGATGTCCCATGCTGATTTCTAAGTTTCCCAGATAAGCCCTAAACAATAGCAGCATCCTGCAACCTCTCTCCATTCACCTCACACCCTCATCTCACAGACACACTCTTACCTTCTTTCATTGCCACTCAGGGCAGTGTTTCTGCCTGCTGAGCCCCAGTGTTAGCCTTCAGGCAGAGATAATTGATAACTTCCACAGATATTTCCTCAGTCTGCTCCTCTGGGATCTATTGGTCAGCCCTGATGCATGTATCCCCCTCCTGCTCTGATTGGGCGACAAGGGTTGATGGCATTGTGGTGCTGAGCACAGCTTGACTTTGCAGTGGAGATGAGGATGAGTTGTCAGATGTGTATATGGCAGCGGTGTCAAACTCATTCCATGGAGGGCCTAGTATCTAGCTTGTATCACATCCGGCCGTGATTGGCAGTCCCATAGGGCGGTGCACAGTTGGCCGGGGTAGGCCGTCATTGTAAATAAGAATTTGTTCTTAACAGACTTACCTCGTTAAATTAAAAAAATAAAACCGCAGGCTTTTCCCTTTCAATTAAGCCCTAGACTACCAGGTATGGGGAGTTCCTTACTAATTAGTGACCTTAATTCATCAATCAAGTGCAAGGGAGGAGCGAAAACCCGCTCTCGGCCCTCTGTGGAATGAGTTTGATACCTCTGGTATATGGGTTTATCGATCAGCTTGTAATGTTGTATTGTGACTATAGCTCGGTCATATGGACAGAAATCCATATCGCAATAAATTGACAGAATTAATGACGATACTTTTAACTTTTTAAAAACCTTTTAAACTACTATTAGTTTGTTGTAGCCATCAATTGTCCCATTAACAATAACCCATGTTAGCAAACTTATTTCATTTCAAACTTTTCTCTAGTAACACATTTCTCTAGTATAGGCTACTTATCGTAATGAACGATATCAGGAAAATGCTCACGATAAGTGGTTGTTTGCCGTTCAGTTTCGGTTTATCGCCCCCCCCAGCTCTAATTGTGACCAGGGCTTTGACTCTCAGGCCCCTTAAACCGGTATGCTGTAGAAGGGCTTCATTCAGTGCTGTATTTTACAAATTGCCTTTAGGAGGAATTGCACAAGAACAGATGTCATTCTTTCTTTCCCACATAGTCTATATAAGGCTAAAGATTTATATATCTGAATAAAGACTCAAGATCATGAACCTCTGAATATTTGTGACCTCTCAAATCCTTCCTTTTCTACTGCGTCCAAAGTCTTGAGGATGAGCGCTTTGCTTTTAGGCTTAGTCTACACCCTTTCCTCCGCTGCACGGGCCAGGCTAATACTATTAGGCCTAATGGGGATAGAGAGAAGAGCACATGTTCCCTTAAAACATTTGAGTAATTGGCCACTGCTTTGTTCTTACTCTACCTTAAAGTGCAACTGAAATCAATAAACAACTTTTCTGATCAAAAACGGCCTATGTGGCATCAATATTAGTCAAACATTTATTCTAGTGTCAAAATTGACTACAAAGTAAGTAGCATAATTTTGGTCAGTCTCATCCAAAATTGAGTTTTGTCATGAGTTACTTTAGGGTTGGGTTTTGATTTTGACAATTCTCACTTGCCCACTAACACCAGGATACACAGCTGCGGTGATTGTGCTCTATACAATCCTACCGCAGAACACAGACAGTAGGACAGACCAGCCCAGCAGCAATGTTCACTTATTTACTTGATGTAAATTTGAGTGACTAAAACCTCTGCAAAAATGTCAATGACAGAATTTTTTTTATATATATTTTTTTATATGTATCTTAGATTCATTCTGACTATTTTGAGGAAGTGATACTGGCTTTGTTCCTATGTCTCATGGGTGGACTAACACCATTAACTGCCACATTGAACCCCCCCAGACTGAAATGTTTTTCTTTAAAGAGCGACAGAGAGAACATGTGGAATCGGTGCATTTAGTCGCTCAAAGTCCAGTTCATCTACGATCTGAAGCTGAAAGGTTTACTATTAGTAACCCCATCCTTGCTGTCTCTTCCTTCCCTGCTTGGCCCGTCGTAATACTATTAGGCTTTTTCTCCCCCAGCTATGTCTAAAGCATAAAACAACCTGAGAATCTGACTGTTGGTTGGTGCATCACAGTAGGAGGCCTTCTTTTGCTAGAACAAAAGATGTACCTGCTGTGTACCGACAAACCTGCTGTTTTTACTTGTGGATTCACAATGCTCGGCAGTGGCCGATAACTTAACTTTGAGCCAATCAGAGGGTAGGAACCTCCGTGTGGGGGAACTGACAGCATTGTTCTAACTAAAACAATAAAGCTGCAAAAAAATTCTAGAGCAATTCTTTAACTCCTTAGACATATAAGATTTTTCTCCTTGAATGATTTTTGATCATGTTTTTTTATTAGCTAGCTAACGTTAGCTTGCTAACTGAGCAAAGTAGTCACACACTTCTTATGAAATTAATGGAGTGGTAAGTGCAGCACAATGCACATGACACTAAATGCTTTACCAAGCTAACTATCTCGCCACTGTAGCTAGTAACATAATTCAATCACAATAGATTAGTTTCCATGGCGTAGCTGGCTGCCAAGAGTCAATGCAGTGTCTTTACCTAGCTAGCACAACAGCTAGCGAGTCATGCTAACGTTAGCCAGCTAGCAAAAATGTATATATGGGCTGTATGTGTTTATGGACAGTGAATATAATTGTTTCTTTGATCTCGCTAGCTTGTTATATATCAGCTAGCTAGAAAACATTGACTAGACCAGGGGTATTCAACTCTTACCCTACGAGGTCCGGATCCTGATGGTTTTCTGTTCTATCTGAAAATTAAATCAACCTGTCCCAGGTCTAAATCGGTCCTGGATTTTAGAGGGGGAAAATGAAGAAACGCTGTGGAACTGGCGTCAAGGTCCAGAGTTGAGTTTGAGGGGACTAGACCCTAAAGCAACACAGACATCCATTGCCAAACAATGCCACTGCCACCTGGTTTGGAGTATTTTAACAGGGCTTTGGCTGACGACTTTAAGGTATTTGCTGTGTGAACACAAAAGACATTGACTGCTGACACTCTGTACAGAGGTGCTAAGTACTGTCGGCAGGCAAACATTTTGACAGTCCTTCCGGTGTTTGAGCTCTAAAAGTAGCCTGGCGCGAGAGGCCAGAGATGACTGGAGGATTATTCGGTCTGGATTTGTACAGCACCATGCTCCACGCAGACACTCAACTTTTATTGGGCAGGTGTCCTGAGACAGACAAACCAGAGGAGAGACCTCCCTGGAATGACGAACCACCATTTTAGATGGCCTTTCCCTCTTTGGATAGGGGTTTGCCTACTAGCCTACCCTCAGATCTGTACGTGCTTTAGCCTCTTATCAAGTGGGCTCTTGAGCATAGTACTGTATGAATCGCCTGCTGTGTGTGTGTGTATATATGTGTCAGAGATTCTGTGCTGGAAATGGAACAACATTGCCCTTCCCGACAGTGTCCTTTCAGGGGCTGTTGTGTAAGCAGAGCAGATTCTTCCCTGTCTGCAAATGCCTGTCGGTATACGGCCAATGGCTAGGCTGTCTGTGAGGAGGGATGAGACTCCTTCCTGTTTTTGCCTGTATGAATTATCAGCTAACCGGAATAGCAGAATACTGAATCTTACGATTTAAAACTGACTGGGCTGGTAGTGTTCTCCCCTGATTTAAAATACATTTCAGCAGACCTGAAATTTGGTCAGTGCCCAAATTTTTTGTGGACGGAACATTGGTCACGACATCTAAAAAATATAGATGTTGTGACTAGTGATGCACCGATATGACATTTTTGGCCGATATCGATGTCCGGTTATGTTCCTTGCCCCAAAAAACTTTTTGTGACCTTTTAAGCGTTCTAGTATAGTTAACACACACACACACACTTGGACGCAGCGGTCTAAGGCAACGCATCTCAGTGCAAGAGGCGTCACTACAGTCCCTGGTTCGAATCCAGGCTGTATCACACCAGGCTGTGATTGGGAGTCCCATAGGGCGGTGCATAATTGGCCCAGCGTCGTCTGGGTTAGGCCGTCATTGTAAATAAGAATTTGTTCTTAACTGACTTGCCTAGTTAAATAAAGTTTGCTCACACCACACTGACCAAAAAGTTATTTTGTTGGCATTTACGTATATCCCCATTACCAGTAAAACATCATCAAAACCTATTTCTTTCACTTGCTGTGCTGTTTCGTTGTTCATTTGTTCAGTCATTTCATTCTCAATCAGGATTTCTATGGAACGCCATATGCGTGTCAAAAAAATATACATGTCAAATAACTAGAGGTCGACTGATTTTATGATTTTTCAACGGCGATACCGATTTATTGGAGGACCAAAAAAAGCCGATTTATATAAAAAATCGTCTGATTTAATCGGTATCAGCTTTTTTTGGTCCTCCAATAAATCGGTATCGCCGTTGAAATATATACTTGTAATAATGGCAATTACAACATTACTGAATGAACAATGAACACTTTTATTTTAACTTAATATAATACATCAATAAAATCAATTTAGTCTCAAATAAATAATGAAACGTGTTCAATTTGGTTTAAATAATGCAAAAACTAACACGGAACCCAAACCGGCTGCGCTATCGTGCATAAATGTATTTTGCCCCCCCACACCAAACGCGATCACGACAAGCAGGTTAAAATATCAAAACAAACTCTGAACCAATGACATTAATTTGGGGACAGGTCGAAAAGCATTAAACATGTATGGCAATTTAGCTAGCTAGCTTGCTCTTGCTAGCTAACGTTAATTTGTCCTATTTAGCTAGCTTGCTGTTGCTAGCTAATTTATCCTGGGATATAAACATTGAGTTGTTATTTTAACTGAAATGCACAAGGACCTCTACTCCGACAATTAATCCACACATAAAACGGCCAACCGAATCGTTTCTAGTCATCTCTCCTCCTTCCAGGCTTTTTCATCTTTGAACTTATATGGTGATTTGCATCTAAACTTTCATTGTATTTCCACGACAACCGGCAACAAAGTTCGTCTTTCAATCACCCACGTGGGTATAACCAATGAGGAGATGGCACGTGGGTACCTGCTTCTATGAACCAATGAGGAGATGGGAGAGGCAGGACTTGCAGCGTGATCTGCGTCAGAGATTGGAATGGGTTCTATTTTAGCCCTTGGCGTCGCAGATGCTCGTTGGCGCAATAATTGAATAACATGGATTTCTAAATTTATTTTGCGACGCTCGCGCACACGGCAGGTCCGATCTGGTCAGCATGTAAGTGTTGGAGAAGAAAGTAAAAGTGCAATATGTGCCATGTAAAAAAGCTAACGTTTAAGTTCCTTGCTCAGAACATGAGAACATATGAAAGCTGGTGGTTCCTTTTAACATGAGTCTTCAATATTCCCAGGTAAGAAGTTTTAGTTTGTAGTTATTACAGGACTATTTTTCTCTATACCATTTGTATTTCATATACAGTGGGGAGAACAAGTATTTGATACACTGCTGATTTTGCAGGTTTTCCTACTTACAAAGCATGTAGAGGTCTGTAATTTTTATCATAGGTACACTTCAACTGTGAGAGACGGAATCTAAAACAAAAATCCAGAAAATCACATTGTATGATTTTTAAGTAATTAATTTGCATTTTATTGCATGACATAAGTATTTGATCACCTACCAACCAGTAAGAATTCCGGCTCTCACAGACCTGTTAGTTTTTCTTTAAGAAGCCCTCCTGTTCTCCACTCATTACCTGTATTAACTGCACCTGTTTGAACTCGTTACCTGTATAAAAGACACCTGTCCACACACACAATCAAACAGACTCCAACCTCTCCACAATGGCCAAGACCAGAGAGCTGTGTAAGGACATCAGGGGTAAAATTGTAGACCTGCACAAGGCTGGGATGGGCTACAGGACAATAGGCAAGCAGCTTGGTGAGAAGGCAACAACTATTGGCGCAATTATTAGAAAATGGAAGAAGTTGAAGATGATAGTCAATCACCCTCGGTCTGGGGCTCCATGCAAGATCTCACCTCGTGGGGCATCAATGATCATGAGGAAGGTGAGGGATCAGCCCAGAACTACACGGCAGGACCTGGTCAATGACCTGAAGAGAGCTGGGACCACAGTCTCAAAGAAAACCATTAGTAACACACTACGCCGTCATGGATTAAAATCCTGCAGCGCATGCAAGGTCCCCCTGCTCAAGCCAGCGCATGTCCAGGCCCGTCTGAAGTTTGCCAATGACCATCTGGATGATCCAGAGGAGGAATGGGAGAAGATCATGTGGTCTGATGAGACAAAAATAGAGCTTTTTGGTCTAAACTCCACTCGCCCTGTTTGGAGGAAGAAGAAGTATGAGTACAACCCCAAGAACACCATCCCAACCGTGAAGCATGGAGGTGGAAACATCATTCTTTGGGGATGCTTTTCTGCAAAGGGGACAGGACGACTGCACCGTATTGAGGGGAGGATGGATGGGGCCATGTATCGCGAGATCTTGGCCAACAACCTCCTTCCCTCAGTAAGAGGATTGAAGATGGGTCGTGGCTGGGTCTTCCAGCATGACAACGACCCGAAACATACAGCCAGGGCAACTAAGGAGTGGCTCCGTAAGAAGCATCTCAAGGTCCTGGAGTGGCCTAGCTAGTCTCCAGACCTGAACCCAATAGAAAATCTTTGGAGGGAGCTGAAAGTCCATATTGCCCAGCGACAGCCCCGAAACCTAAAGGATCTGGAGAAGGTCTGTATGGAGGAGTGGGCCAAAAAACCCTGCTGCAGTGTGTGCAAACCTGGTCAAGAACTACAGGAAACGTATGATCTCTGTAATTGCAAACCAAGGTTTCTGTACCAAATATGAAGTTCTGCTTTTCTGATGTATCAAATACTTATGTCATGCAATAAAATGCAAATTAATTACTTAAAAATCATACAATGTGATTTTCTGGATTTTTGTTTTAGATTCCGTCTCTCACAGTTGAAGTGTACCTATGATAAAAATTACAGACCTCTACATGCTTTGTAAGTAGTAAAACCTGCAAAATCGGCAGTGTATCAAATACTTGTTCTCCCCACTGTACCTTTGACTATTGGATGTTCTAATAGGTACTTTATTGCCAGCCTAATCTCGGGAGTTGATAGGCTTGAAGTCATAAACATTGCGAAGAGCTGCTGGCAAACGCAGGTGTGCTGTTTGAATGAATGCTTACGAGCCTGCTGCTGCCTACCACCGCTCAATCAGACTGCTCTATGAAATCATAGACATAGTTATAATAACACACAGAAATACGAGCCTTAGGTCATTAATATGGTCGAATCTGGAAACTATAATTTCGAAAATAAAATGTTTATTCTTTCAGTGAAATACGGAACGGTTCCGTATTTTATCTAACGGGTGGCATCCATAAGTCTAAATATTGCTGTTACATTGCACAACCTTCAATGTTATGTCATTGGATTAGCAAATTAGTTCACAACGAGCCAGGCGGCCCAAACTGTTGCATATACCCTGACTCTGCGTGCAATGAACGCAAGAGAAGTGACACAATTTCCCTAGTTTAATATTGCCTCCTAACATGAATTTCTTTTAACTATATATGCAGGTTTAAAAATATATTCTTCTGTGTATTGATTTTAAGAAAGGCATTGATGTTTATGGTTAGGTACATTCGTGCAACGATTGTGCTTTTTTCGCAAATGCACTTTTGGTAAATCATCCCCCGTTTGGCGAAGTTGGCTGTCTTTGTTAGGAAGAAATGGTCTTCACACATGTTTGCAACGAGCCAGGCGGCCCAAACTGCTGCATATACCCTCACTGTTGCACAGAACGCAAGAGAAGTTACACAATTTCCCTAGTTAAAAGAAATTCATGTTAGCAGGCAATATTAACTAAATATGCAGGTTTAAAAAATATTTACTTGTGTATTGATTTTAAGAAAGGCATTGATGTTTATGGTTAGGTACACATTGGTGCAACGATAGTGCTTTTTTCGCGAATGCGCTTGTTAAATCACCCGTTTGGTGAAGTAGGCTGTGATTCAATGATAAATTAACAGGCACCGCATCGATTATATGCAACGCAGGACAAGCTAGATAAACTAGTAATATCATCAACCATGTGTAGTTTGATTGTTTTTCATAAGATACGTTTAATGCTAGCTAGCATCTTACCTTGGCTCCTTGCTGCACTCGCATAACAGGTAGTCAGCCTGCCACGCAGTCTTCTCGTGGAGTGCAATGTAATCGTCCGTGTCCAAAAATGCAGATTACCGATTATGACAACTTGAAATCAGCCCTAATTAATCGTCCATTCCGATTAATCAGTCGACCTCTACAAATAACACTATTTGACATGTCAAATAAGCTTGTTGACCAATCAGGACTTGAATATGACTGCACGTCACATTTAATGCGTTCATACATTTTTTTTACGTAGTTATTACATATTGATTACACTCACTCGTATTTTATATGTCACAACGATTCATCGATATGTATGCTATGATGCTGGTAAAGTTGTCTTGCACACCTACAGTGCTGGTCATAAAATAAAAGCTAGCTAGCTCATGGATGCAAACAATGTTCTTCCTCATAAACATAGCAAAACAACATCTGTTTCAGTAGCTATAGCCAGGTATCATCTAAAATAACCCTAATTTATAAGACAGTTCTTATTTGATTAATGGTGGTCGGACCATCTATGTGAAGCTAGCCACAATAGTGGACTTTGCGGTTAGCTTTCAAAATAAAAGTATGTAATTGACAGTGATGCAAATTAATACAAATAGTATAGTTATGCCATAATTGAATAGATCATGCAAAATAAGGCTGGAATGTTATGTAAAATCAACAAAAGACAATTTTGTTAAGTTGACAATGTTGAAATCACACTGGATCTATTATACTTTAGAATTGCATTGGGGGCATACTTATTTAACAGCCTTACCCCATGTCATTCATCCACAATCCATAGGTATCAGTCTACTCAGTGACATCCAGAAAAACATATTAGCATCGTAGCTCTTATTGCGGGACTCTGAAACAACGGAGTAGAGCCACATTTATTTTCAACCTATGTGTATTGAACACTGGGAGGACGTTGGGAAAAAATATATTGGGTATTGAGTAGACTGATACCCCATTTTATTGATCCCCAATCCTTAGGTAAAGCTGTACTGTGCAATATGAATGTCAATACACCCAATAGGCTGACTGGGGAGGTGATTTCACACGTTCACAGTCCTACGATAAGACCTACAATGCTAATATTTGCGTAAACTCTGGCCGGTCTTTGCTTGTTTGCAGACTTTTTTGTACAACTTTGACAGTGCTACTGATAGTAGTGGGGGCGCCTGGCCTGCAATTGCAAATTCTGCACACACAACATTCTATAATATAACTGTTATTTGATGTGTCAAGTTAAAGGCTTATTTAATGCATCATAGTGTTATTTGACGTGTATCTTTTTTAACATGCTTAGACCCAAATGGCGTTCCAAAGTATGTTGTGAAGCTAATAGCAGTGACGCTAATACTGTGTAACTCCGGTAGGGAAACATCTGAAAAATAGTGCACTTGGTAGTGTGTACCGGTGCTCGACCAGTCGCGAAAGCCAACATCACCGACGACAGAGAACGGTTGATTGTCAAGGGCAATGAATTCCATTATCTTGGCGATTTAAGGGATTTCTCCTTTGAGTTGTCTCGCTGAAATTTTCTGTTTTGCCAGTGTAGCGCAAAATGTTATGTGGCGTCATTACGTCATGTACCTACGTTTTATATAGGTATGCACGGCAGCTTTGACATTGGTTTTGCACATCGGCATTAAACTAGACATCGGGCCGATACCGATGTTGGCATTTTTAGCCAATATCGTCCGATTCCGATATATTGTGCATCCCTAGTTGTGACCAATATTCCCTCAAATGTTTTCAGTCACTGAGCAAATTTCAGGTCTGCTGAGCGCAAACTTGAACATTGTGAAAATTCTCTGCAGCTGTGAACACTGGCTGTTCCTGCTTTTAAGTTAGGTTTAAGTGGCCAAGTAGGCTACTGTGTCTATTTGATCATAGTGTAGGCCTACCAGAGTGGTCTACCATAAACTATGGTAAAAATGCATCCCATATAATTTTAACATGGCAATAGCTGTTCTATCATTCAACCTACAGTTGCAGCCAATGTGGTGTTTAATGTAGGCCTACATTCCATGAGACATTTGAAAAAAAACATGCAGGGCTTCACATTAACCTGTTTATCCACTTGTCCTTCAGACAAGGTGACTCAACATGTTTGGTTTGGATGAAAACACTTTACAAAATAAAATAAACAGAATCAGACACATTATGCTACCCCTCTGTCTATTGGCTACTTAACTTATTCAAGGCTGTCTCAAAATACAACACTGCCCCTTTAAGACAAACCAGATCTTTACCTGACTTGCTTTTCAAAGATGTCTAGAAATCAGCACATTTTGTGCAATTGTAGGACGACCGCCCCCCCCCCCCAAAAAGTAAATGGCACAACAACAAAAAAGTAAATGGCACATCCATATATGGCAATGGTCTATTTGCATATAAGCCTACTGCAGCGCTGATTGGCTATGCCGCACCGGTCTGTGTAGAGTACAGGCTGAATTGTGTGCAATAGAGTCCTACTCCTATGCCTTCTGCCTACAACAACATTTCTTGCATAGTTTGTTTCGGTATGTTGCGTTGAAAGTGGCTAATATTGCATTGATTCGATCACAATTGACACTGTAAAGGGAAACATTGATAGTGTTAACTAACAGGGAAAACTCTAGAAAGTTGAGTGAAGTTCAATCTCCTGCTTCTCTCCATGGGCTGGTATTTATTCTGCTCTTTGTGCAGTTCTCATTGCAAGGCTCAGGTAGCCCATAAACATGTCTGACGTGTGTGGGTACATACGCGTGGGTGGTGTGTGTTATGCTGAGGGAATGACAGTGCCAGCTGTACAGAGCCCCCTCCTCCCAGGGATACTGAATGACGTCAGGGAGTGACTCTTGTTTGTTGATGTGCAAGTGGGTAGGCTACAAATTGGGGTTTGGCACTATTCAGATTTTCATAACTTAAACCGTTTCTGTATCAAACCGGGTATACGGTATTACTGGAAGTGCACGCAAGGGGCACCATTACATTTTATTTTATATACAGTACCAGTCAAATTCGGACACCTACTCATTCCAGGGTTTTTCTTTATTTTTACTATTTTCTACATTGTAGAATAATAGTAAAGACATCAAAACTATGAAATAACACACGAGATCATGTAGTAACCAAAAAATTGTTAAACAACTCAAAATATATTTGAATCTTCAAGTAGCCACCTTTTGCCTTGATGACAGCTTTGCACACTCTTGGCATTATCTCAACCAGCTTCATGAGGTAGTCACCTGGAATGCATTTCAATTAACAGGTATGCCTTGTTGAAAGTTAATTTGTGCTAATTCTTTCCTTAATGCTTTTACCAAATAGCCCTATTTGGTAAAAGACCAAGTGCATATTATGTCAAGAACAGCTCAAATAAGCAAAGAGAAACGGTAGTCCATCATTACTTTAAGACATGAAGGTCAGTCAAAGCGGATAATTTCAAGAACTTTGAACAGTCGCAAAAACCATCAAGCGCTATGATGAAACTGGCTCTCATGAGGGTTGCCACAGGAAAGGAAGACCCAGAGTTACCTATGCTGCAGAGGATAAGTTCATTAGAGTTACCAGCCTCAGAAATTGCAGTCAAAATAAATGCTTCAGAGTTCAAGTAATAGACACATCTCAACATCAACTGTTCAGAGGAGCCTGTGTGAATCAGGCCTTCATGGTCGAATTGCTGCAAAGAAACCACTACTAAAGGACACCAATAAGAAGATACTTGCTTGGGCCAAGAAACACGAGCAATGGGCATTAGAAAATCTGTCCTTTGGTCTGGAGTACAAATTAGAAGTTTTTGGTTCCAACCGCTGTGTCTTTGTGAGACGCAGAGTAGGTAAATGGATGATCTCTGCATGTGTGGTTCCCACCATGAAGCATGGAGGAGGAGGTGTGATGGTGTGCTTTGATGGTGACACTGTCAGTGAATAATTTAGAATTAAAGGCACACTTAACCAGCATGGCTACCTCAGCATTCTGCAGTAATACGCCATCCCATCTGGTTTGTGCTTAGTCCCACTGTCATTTGGTTTCAACAGGACAATGACACAACACACCTCCAGGCTGTGTAAGGGCTATTTGACCAAGGAGAGTGATGGAGTACTGCATCAGAAGACCTGGCCTCCACAATCACCCGGCCTCAACCCAATTGAGATGGTTTGGGATGAGTTGGACCGCAGAGTGAAGGAAATTAAGCCGACAAGTGCTCAGCGTATATGGGAACTCCTTCAAGACTGTTGGAAAAGCATTCCTCATGAAGCTGGTTGAGAGAATGCCAAGAGTGTGCAAAGCTGTCATCAAGGCAAAGGGTGGCTACTTTGAAGAAACTCAAATATAAAATCTATTTTGATTTAACACTTTTTGGTTACCACATGATTCCATATGTGTTATTTCATAGTTTTGATGTCTTCACTATTATTCTACAATGTAGAAAATAGCAAAAATAAAGAAAAGCCCTTGAATGAGTATGTGTGTCCAAACCTTTGACTGGTACTATAGATGGATCGATCTTTCTTTTATGCACACATTTTTTTGCCAAGAAGCTTTACCTTGACATCTAGCCACTTAGATAACAAGTTAGCAAACCAAATGCATAGCTGGAGCTTTGACACATCTTACATTTCTTATAGTTATAAATAACTTAGTTATAAGCAGGGGCGTAGCACGCACCCACGGTATTGAAAACCATTCAGTTGGTATTTTGAAATACCCTGATAAACAGTATATCGCCCAAGCCTATTACGCACAGTAAACAGGGCCAGGAGGACGCAACACCACTGACACCTTGGGCCTCGAACCTCCGACATGCATTAAGTGCGAGCTTTCTTTAAGCCTATAAGTGCTGTTCACTTGTAAAAATCAATTTGCCTACTTTTTAGTTGCTCTGGATTTCTGCATGTTCGGGTTTAGTGCATAAAGGACTAGTTGCATTAAGTCAATACCAGGAGTCAAAGGTACTGGGTAATCCCACATTCATACAATACTTTGAGGAGAATACAGTGTTTTTCTTAAATTCCAGAAGAGCCTGAAAGTGGAACTGACAGCGTTTTAAGTACTTCGCAAATATTAAAGACAATCATAATTGTCCATAACCTCAAATTCCGAGTTTATGCTGCCAAACCAACTTTTTATAAGAGGTTTTTAAAAATAGGTCATATCAGGTTGTAAATCATAGCTGGCCTGGTACATTGTTTGCTGCCTCCACCCATTTGGGATGCACTGTTTTTCAGAAAAACGGAGGAATGTAACTAAGGCTGGGAATGTCAATGCTAATTTGATTGTAAGGGCAGTGATAACATGATTAATAGGCTAGCATATCTGTTTATGTAGCTATTTACTTAGGCTCTGTGTTTTTAGCTTGCTAACTTTAGCTAGCTAGCTGCTGGGAGGATGTCATGTCATTGGAGGACTGGGTGAGTGACCAACTTTTTCCACTCGTATTGTTTTTCGGTGGCTACAGCTAGAGATGCAGGTGTCATTTGGTTAGCTAGCAAGAAATGTGAATCGCTATGCTGCACTTGAACGACTACTATCCATTTGGTCATATTCAGCCAGTGTTGCGAGTTCGTAACATGTTAGCAGCCTAACCAGCTCTGCTAGGGTGAGTAAAATGGTCAGTGAGGTGTTCTCTCATTTGCCTGGAAGTATCTAGCCAACTTTAGCCAGTTAGCTTGGGTGCTTGACTGCCACTGTGAGGAACGCTGGGATCATACACCACCATCTACTTTACTGGAGTGTGAGGCCAGTCACGGCCTAACTACATTTAAATGACCTTCATTATTCCTGTTCCTCTATCCCCGAGACTACTGACACACTGGAGGAAATTTACAAAACAATAACTTTAGTTGTCAATCCAATGTATTTGGCATCAATCAAATGGGCGAGCAGGCAAGTTCACATTGTTGTCAAAACGTGGGTTGGGACAAGCATGCATTGGCAGGCAAGCTGCATAAGGAAGATTAGGCTACCCCATTGTTTATCAGTGCAATTTTGACAGCCAACTAGCTGAAAAGATTGAGAGGGTTTGTCTAATGTTCACTCGTTAGAGTTTGGCTCATCTCGCTTTGGCTTGCATTAGTTGATGTTGATGTGCGTACCTGAGGGAGCGCGAGCCAACCTTTTTCATGGTGGTTTGATCAATAGGACTGTAAAGTTCCCAAATGTAAGGGGACTCCTGTGGTATTTGCAGAAATCCATTTGGGTGAATTTTGTGGCTTTTCACGAATGCCTTTGAGCTAAAGTTGCGCTGTTGCTACTGCCTGTATACACAGTCCATTTCAAAGGGACTGATGGCAGGCCTGTGTGGCAATGGCTTATTTGCATAAAGGCCTACTGTAGCTCTGATTGGCTATGGTAACACCGCTCTGCATAGACTCAGGTCTTGGATAAGACATATTTTATGTATTGCCATGTTTAACCCTTAGCCCACAATGGTAGCTTGAATAGGTCTGTTGGTGTGACCGTATTACCATCACACCTGCTGTCAAGAAGGCAGTCAAATTCCGTGTGACCGTTTAGTCATGGTAAGGCGAGCTTCAATGCCATACAACTCTCCTTCCGTGGCCTCCAATTGCTCTTAAATACAAGTAAAACTAAATGCATGCTCTTCAACCGATCGCTACCTGCCCGCCTGTTCAACATCACTACTCTGGACGGCTCTGACTTAGAATATGTGGACAACTACAAATACCTAGGTGTCTGGTTAGACTGTAAACTCTCCTTCCAGACTCACATCAAACATCTCCAATCCAAAGTTAAATCTAGAATTGGCTTCCTATTCCGCAACAAAGCATCCTTCACTCATGCTGCCAAACATACCCTTGTAAAACTGACCATCCTACCAATCCTCGACTTCGGTGATGTCATTTACAAAATAGCCTCCAAAACCCTACTCAATAAATTGGATGCAGTCTATCACAGTGCCATCCGTTTTGTCACCAAAGCCCCATATACTACCCACCACTGCGACCTGTACACTCTCGTTGGCTGACCCTCGCTTCATACTCGTCGCCAAACCCTCTGGCTCCAGGTCATCTATAAGTCTTTGCTAGGTAAAGCTCCGCCTTATCTCAGCTCACTGGTCACCATAGCAGCACCTACCTGTAGCACGCGCTCCAGCAGGTATATCTCACGGGTCACCCCCAAAGCCAATTCCTCCTTTGGTCGTCTTTCCTTCCAGTTCTCTGGTGCCAATGACTGGAACGAACTGCAAAAATCTCTGAAGCTGGAAACACTTATCTCCCTCACTAGCTTTAAGCACCAGCTGTCAGAGCAGCTCATAGATTACTGCACCTGTACATAGCCCATCTATAATTTAGCCCAAACAACTACCTCTTTACCTACTGTATTTATTTATTTATTTTGCTCCTTTGCACCCCATTATTTCTATCTCTACTTTGCACATTCTTCCACTGCAAACCAACCATTCCAGTGTTTTTACTTGCTATATTGTATTTACTTCACCACCATGGCCTTTTTTATATTTTTATTTATTTATATATATATTTTGTTTGCCTTCACCTCCCTTATCTCACCTCACTTGCTCACATTGTATATAGACTTATTTTTCACTGTATTATTGACTGTATGTTTGTTTTACTCCATGTGTAACTATGTGTTGTTGTATGTGTCGAACTGCTTTGCTTTATCTTGGCCAGGTCGCAATTGTAAATGAGAACGTGTTCTCAACTTGCCTACCTGGTTAAATAAAGGGGAAAAAAAATGGTAATTAGTCTTCTCCAAGCTCTGCTGCTGCTGATGGTCATTAGTAGCCTACCAAACTTGCTAACTGCCTGGTACTCAGCACTCTATTGTCCAGTGGTGGAAAAAGTACTCAATTGTCATACTTGAGTAAAAGTAAAGTTAACTTAATTGAAAATGACTCGTGAAAGTCACCCAGTAAAATACTACTTGAGTAAAAGTCTAAAAGTATTTGGTTTTAAATATACTTAAGTATCAAAAGTAAATGTTATTGCTGAAATGTAGTTAAGTATCAATAGTAAATGTATACATTTCAAATTCGTTATATTAAGCAAAACATATGGCACCATTTTTTAAAAATGTTATTATATTTTTTTATTGTTTACGGATAACCAGTGTCGCCCTCCAGCACTCAGACATCATTTACAAACTACGCATTTGTGGTTAGTGTGTCCGCCAGATCAGATGCCGTAGGGATGACCAGGGATGTTCTCTTGATAAGTGTATGAATTGGACCATTTTCCTGTCAAAATGTAGCTAGTACTTTTGGGTGTCAGGGAAAATGTATGGAGTAAAAATTACATTTATTTTCTTTAGGAATGTAGTGAAGTAAAAGTTGTGAAAAATATAAATGGTAAAGTACAGATACCCCAAAAAATGACTTAAGTAGTACTTTATTTTTACTAAAGTACTTTACCCCACTGCTATTGTCCCTCTAACCACTCTGACATCAATGCAAATGTTACGAAAATCTAATCATACACTTCATGATGGCTCATGTTGCGCAACATTTCAATAGTCTATGCAATTGTGCGAGAGAACAGAGTGATGGCCTCTACTAAAAAGAGGGGGTTCAACTTTCTATAGGCTAGGCATTCTATATTTATTTCTCTTACTTTCCTAATGTTAAGCACATTTCTAATTTACAACAGGAGTATAGCCTACCTGGCTGGCATGAAAATAAACCACAGGGAAAAGTGTCCTCCATTCGCTATTAAGTGCGTAGATTACATTTCCGCTGGCTAATATTGTCACCCTTAACTTATATATTACTTGTGAATGATGCCCAGCATAAGAAACAATGCATTTTTTGCGACTTTTTCTAGTCATAGTCACACACCTCATGTAGCCAAGCCCATAGGCCTATATGTTTTAATAAGCTTTAGTGATACAAAGTCGCCAAATAACTTCTTAAAATTAAGTACATTAATCTGCTTTACAGGGGTGTAGAGCATAACTGGCCTAAATAAGCAGAGCGTGAGTTTCAAGTTTGGGAAAGATAATTTTCACCATTAAAAACGCACCTTTTCATAATAAAAGGCATTACATGCCAAATTGCATTTGCGGTCACTTTTGATAATGGGGTTTTCTGCTAATGGAACATTCACGCTCAAATGTTTTGATCTGTTGTCAGCCACATTGCGTAAAAAAAAGTTTTTGATGCTAGTGGTTGTATTAATTTGATTAAATCTCATCCCGCAACTGTCCCAGACTATGTTTGGAATATTTATTTCTCGGACAGAATAGAATAGGTCGACCTTTGTACTATGGGGGATAGTAGAATGAATTAAGCTAGTGTTTTAACTGTTCGTTAGGCCTACTCATCTTGTTCGCTGACAAAGTAAATGTGGACAGTTTTTCCAATATCTTCAATATGCACCTCGGAATTGGATAAGAACACGTAGTTGCGTCCCCGATGTGTCTGCCTTCACTTGTAGCCTGTGAGAAAGACCCGATCATGTGATGGAGCGTGCAGCACTCAGGGAGAAGGGCACACCGGCCACTGGCCGCAAAAGTCATGGATTTCTTATTTTTTTGGGGGATGCATTACAGCCACACAGGATGCGGCCGTGAGATTCTAGGCATTATCAAGTGCTTGTGAAATTGTGAATGAGTGACTGATATAGAGTGTAAAACTTGCACAAAAAACATAAGCAACTTTTCAAATCATCATTAGTCTCATCATACAGCCTTACAATGTATAACAATTCAAAATATAGCCCAACATTTGTAGAATAACTAAAGTTACATTAATCATTCTAAATTAAGCATAAAGAGGAATACCTATTTCTTTGTTAACTGCTCGACACAGAATAGTGTGCGCACTTCCTCAAAATATCCTTTCTATTTTATTCAGCTTTGTTCAAAGTAATGCAACTGAATTCTAAGCAAATCTTGTCTGCTAAAATTGTGTCGCACACAGCCATTTGGCGTAGCCAGATCAGGACCTAACATAAGGACAACTCAGAGTATGCAATTTATGTTCTTCTGAAATATACATTTTCTTCATATCATGCTTCTTTAGACCTGTCTAAAATGAGTAATGGGTTTATTGTGTAGGCTATATAACACATATATATATATATGAGACTTTTTTTTTTTTTATGTAGATGTTCCAAAGGTCTTCATCAGTGGCTTGTGTGTAAGCCAGTAGAAGCTTAATGTGTTTATGTTCATTAACGGTCAGTTACCGTGAGACCGACAGTTATTTGCTTGACAATCACCGGCTGATGAAATTTCGTGAACGCCACAGCCCTAGGTATGACCATCTTAAAACAATTCCATATGTTAGCTTAGAAGCCCTGGGGGTGTATATGAACAGATTTGAATAACATTTCATGTAGCTAAAACACTGTCAGTTATACTTTTAAATGTCAGTCTGTCTCTCTGTGTGTTCCTGAAGCCTTTCCCTACCATGAAACTGCTCTGCTACACGTGACTTAACTGGCCTCTACACTGTTCAAGTCTCAGGATGTGACACAGGCTAGTGGACGTTATCCACAAAGTAATATAGTTTACAGCCAGCTTAATCTGGAGGAAGAACACGTTGGAGAATTGATGCCAATCCAAGATTCCCTTGATTAATGCATCTGACTGTAAAGTGTTTACCAATGTGTGCTTTTGTTTACTAGCCTATCACAGCAGGCACGACGAGGGTTAAGCCTTTACCTTATTCACCAGCTTGGTGTTTCATATAGTATTGTTCTTGCACTCCCAAAGTTGTAAGTAAAGTCTTTAGGTTGCTTAAGGCTGGCTCCGGAGCAGTAGCATCTGGGAAGAAGGGAAATTCTATTATGATGTCTGAGGCTACCGTAATCAGATCTGAATGGCAGAGTCAGGGAAGTGACTACCTCTGGAAGGCTTTTGCTCCGTCATGGTTTGAGGTCTTCTCTAAACTCGTAGTAAACTGATGACTGATGACGGAAAAGCCACTGCGTTGTTTCTCATTTAGAAACAAAGGTGACAAGTTAGACACTGAAAGTTTGAGACCCCTGGCCTGATGCATCCTCAGTAGTTGAGGAAGTGGTACACTAGTCACTGGTTGAGGAGAAATCTAGACTACGTAACCTTCTTTGAAAGATGTCAGCAGCTCGGCTCTGTGTGGTTTACCATAAGCTTGCGTCATTGTTGGTTATTAGTTCAAGCCTAAAAATCCCCTTCTGATGCTGGGTAATTCTGACTCTGTTATATTGCTTTCACTTTTATGTACATTTACATTTACATTTAAGTCATTTAGCAGACGCTCTTATCCAGAGCGACTTACATGTAGAAGGCCTACTGTCTGTTATAATCAGTGGTGATGAGTTGTAACCTCTGATTCCATTCTCACCCTTCTCTCATCTCCTCCCTCTCTTCAGATGCTGCAGGATTGTGCGAAGGCTCGTCGGGAGGTAGAGCTGCACTGGAGGGCGTCGCCCTGCTCTCACATCGTACGCATCATGGACGTCTACGAGAACCTCTACCAGGGCAGAAAATGCCTGCTCATCGTCATGGAGTGGTAGGTCACACATGCGCACACACACACACATCCTTTTAGTCTATGTTATTAAATGTTTTTTCGATCTTAAAGCATGGATGGCGGTGAGCTGTTTAGCCATATTCAAGACAGAGGGAACCAGGCATTCACAGAAAGAGGTAAAGGCATATCTTTTTTTATTTTTTTGACCATTTGAATAATGTCTCCCTTCACTCCACTGGTATTCAACTGTTCACTTGCTCAGTAATGCCTTGAACTCTTTCTCCTCTCTCCCACCCCCTATCTAGAGGCCTCTGACATTATGAAGAGTATAGGTGAAGCCATCCAGTATCTGCATGCCATTGATATTGCTCACAGAGACATCAAGGTAAAGCCTGTCTGAACAGAATTATACCGTACATGCCTTCAGGCAGAACAAATTTTATGTACATGTTTAGTCAAAAAATGTAATGCTTTTTTCCCATCTCTCAGCCAGAGAATCTGTTGTACACCTCCAAAAGGCCAGACGCCCTCCTCAAACTCACCGATTTTGGGTTTGCAAAAGAAATCACCACACTCAACTCCCTGGCAACGCCATGCTACACCCCCTATTATGTTGGTAAGGGCATGCCCCTCGATCTGCATGCTTGCTGTTCAACATGCTTACTGTCTCTGTGGTTTATAATACACCCTACATCTTGTTGGTGTAATTATTCATGAAGACCTCAATGCCATTAATTTACTATGTTCTTTAAATATAATGCTAGAATTTATTTTGTCGTTTGGTTTTTCTCCCTCCTTTATCCCAGCTCCTGAGGTTCTTGGTCCAGAGAAGTACGACAAGTCCTGTGATATGTGGTCTCTGGGCGTCATCATGTATATTCTGTAAGTGATACAAAATAGTTTGACAGCATGAATCATTTCCCAATAGCAGCATTTACAGGACGTAGCATGTTTTGGTTTGTGTAAATGTTCCTCTCCACCTCTCTCCCCAGGCTGTGTGGGTATCCTCCCTTTTACTCCAACCACGGCCTGGCCATCTCCCCAGGGATGAAGAGACGCATCAGGAACGGACAGTACGAGTTCCCAAACCCAGAGTGGTCTGACGTGTCTGAAGAAGGTAATAAAAAGAAGCCAGGGGTATTTATATGGGCCAAATTCAAAATGAATATCATGACATTGATGGGAATTGTGTATAAAAACAATATACATTTTAATTTCACATATACTGCATAGGTGCAGTTTTAATTCTGTATGAATTGCTTACAATAGTTGTAACTCTGATTTCCTGTGTTTTTCTCTCTCCCAGCCAAGCAGCTGATCCGCCACCTGCTGAAGACTGAGCCCACCCAGAGGATGAGCATCACAGAGTTCATGAACCACCCCTGGATCAATGTAAGCACAGCACCCCTCTGTGTTCCCCCTAATATACCCTTTGGCCTAGGTGGTACACCCATTGAGCAACTGTTGCTACAGTGTGTTTTGATCACAATGTAATAGTACAAGCTTATTATTAAGAATATGTACAGAATCCAATACACTGGTGTTAAGTTCTTTTTTGTGATATCTGTACTTTACTATTTATATTTTTGACAACTTTCACTTTTACTTCACTATTTTTCTAAATAAAATAATGTGCATTTTATTTCAATGCCTCTGATCTGGCGGACTCACTAAACACATGCTTCGCTTGTAAATTACGGCTGAGTGTTGGAGTGTGCCCGTGGCTATCTAAAAATAAATAAATGGTGCTGTCTGGTTTGCAGTGGAGTAAAGTATTTAAGTAAAAATACTGAAGTTGTTTTTTTGCTGTATCTTTACTTTACGATTGATCTTTTTGACAACTTCACAACATTCCTAAAGAAAATAATGTACTTTTTACTCGATACATTTTCCCTGACACCCAAAAGTACTCATTACATGTTGAATGCTTAGCAGGACAAGAAAATGGTCCAATTCACACACTTATCAAGAGAACATCCCTGGTTATCCCTACTGCCCCTGATCTGGAGGACTCACTAAACACAAATGCTTTGTTTGTAAATTATGTCTGAGTGATGGAGTGTGCCCCTGACTATCCGTACATAAATAAAAAACAAGAATAGTGCCATCTGGTTTTCTTAATATAAGGACTTTTAAATGATTTATACTTTATTACTTTTGATACTTAAGTATATTTTAAACCAAATACTTAGCATTTTACTGGGTGACTTTTACTTGAGTAATTTTCTATTTCTATTTCTATTCTATTACTTAATAGTAAAGATGCCTTAAGTTAAGGACAAACTCTTATTTACAATGACGGCCTACCCCGGCCAAACCCGGGGTAGGCCGGGTGACGCTGGGGCAATTGTGCGCCGCCCTATCGGACTCCCAATCACAGCCGGTTGTGATACAGCCTGGAACCGAACCAGGGTCTGTAGTGACGCCTCTAGCACTGAAATGCAGTGCCTTAGACCGCTGTGCCCCTCGGGAGCCCTACTTATCAAGTATTCTCCAAGAATTTCTGAATAGTTTTCACATTTCCAGTTTACTCCTATATTCACGTGCCTTGGTTTGACACAATGTGTTTTCTAACGCTATGTGCTAAAGCTAACCCATGCTGGTCTTCCTGCAGCAGTCTATGGAGGTCCCTCAAACCCCTCTCCACACCAGCCGTGTGCTGCAGGAGGAGCAGGACGTCTGGGAGGAGGTCAAGGTGAACACATGCAGACACAGGCACTGTAGTGATTTGATAGTGTTCTTTCTGCTTCTGACTTGGATCCACACGGCTCTTCCATGCTGATTGAGCACAACAATATCCTACTCTAGACTGTACAACATAGAAGCAAACACTCTACACAATTGCGTATTTGCTTCTTTAGATTTTCTATGTGCTTTACACATGATTTGAAATTGTTTCTATGTGATATGCTAATGGTGTTTTTATTTTTGTTACCAGGAGGAAATGACAAGTGCCTTAGCAACCATGAGAGTGGACTATGAGCAAATCAAAATCAAGACCATCAAGGACTCGACCAATCCGCTGCTGATGAAGAGAAGAATGAAGGCAACCAAAGCACTCCCTGAAACACCGGGCCTGTGAAACAGACACACACACACACACTCATGCGGTGAAAGAGAGCTAATAGGACAAGCAGAGATTGTTAAGGGGTGAAAGTCAGAATCTCAATATTTTTTTTCTCCCCATTTTAGGTTTTAACTTAATTTTTAGCAGTTTTATTCTCATCGTTTTACCCCCTTTAATCGTTTTTTTTAACATTGCCATTCAAGGTAAAGAACTATATTTTTTTGTCTGCAAAGAGATCAGATGTTTATCACATGGTATCTGTGAGGCAGTGGGTTTTGTTGTTGTTGATCACTATATGCGAGCCGACAGCACTGTAACTAATTCAGTATCTGACCCATCTGTGTTCTTCAATGTTGATTCCCCTCAGTATTGGCCACATGGTTCTCATGATGATACTGTCGTGGGTAAGTAGCTTAGAGACCATGGAAACATCCAGTTATACTGTGGTTACCCCTGCTTTAAGGATATGGCTATGTCTAATATTTGTTTTCCTGCTATGTACTGGAAACGTTACCTGTGCACTGAAGGGCCACATTAGTTAACTCTTCACAATGGGGGATGCAATGTTTTCTGTTTGTTCAATTGTATGTATTTTAGTTTATTGCTTTAGTTGTCATTCGTTGTATATACTTATTCACACCAACGGTATTCATTTTCTATTTGTTGTGTGGGACTTTTTGTTTGCCATGAACTCTTTGCTTTGTTTTAGATTGGACTTTTGAATTGTATGACTGAAATTTAATGGGTTTTCTTTGTTGGTTGGGTTTGATTTCTTAGCCAACACACCTGTAGCCAGAACTATAACTATAACCACCACCATTAAAGTGGACTGACTGTTTAGAAAGGAAGACTGTGTGCCTTGAGAACATTGGGCCGAATTCTTACTTGAGACCTGTGCACGTAGCCTAACTTTTCACACACCTCCCATTGACGTTATGCGTGATTGACACAAATTCAAGGTCTGTGCACTAGTCTCAAATTTGGATTTTTTTCCCAATGTGATGACAGTGAGGGAATATTCAAGCCACCTTGTGGTAGACAGTAGTGCAGGGACATTGTTATCCAATATCCACCCAATAGAATGAGCTCACAAAAGCCCATAGATGGTGTAGCCCACGTCACTTCTCCTGATGAAAGTCACAGATTAATGCTGATTGCGCTCTTTTGAAAATCTTATCAGAGAATTCTTACTACTGAACTCTATAACATCAGTGTCACTAACTATCGGTTTCAACACATCACCAATAGTGTTGTTCAGGGTTTCTGCTGTGGTAGGTGATGGGGAACACTGAGGGTAAGGGCACCATTGTAATGCATGGGGGTGTGGCGGTACACATATGAAATGTAGCACATCTAGTCTCAAACTGCTGTACTAATGTCCTGGCTGTCTTTTACTGTGGATTAAAACTCGTACAAAGTCGCTTGTCCTCTCGAAAGTGTTGATTTGGTATGTGACTGGTGGTGTGCCAGAATCCTAAAGTAGCCTTGATGTCATACTGTGGCAATGTAAGACATTCTCCTGTTTGTACAGCCCTTTACCACCCTCTGCTGTCATGGAGATGGAAAGACAAGCTTTCAACCTCATACAGTCAACCTCTGATATATGCGTGACTTGGAGTGGACGATTTTGTGATGTAATGCAGGGTTCTAAGGCTACGTTTACACGGGCAGCTCAATTCTGATATTTTTACCACTAAATGGTATTTTGACCAATCACAGATCTTTTTCAGAGTTGGTCTGATTGGTCGAAAGACCAATTAGTGAAAAATGTCAGAATTGGGCTGCCTTATTTTGCGTCAATACACTGCAAGGAAGAGGTTTAAATAAGATATTTGGTTATAGCAATAATGACATGTCCCCTGATGTGTTAGGTGGTGTGTGGTCACATCTAGATCAAAGATAAAAGGCCCACACACTGGCCTGCATTAATTAAAACAAATGATCAAACGGAATAAGTAAGCATTCTATTTAAGCATCCTGCTATAACAAATATTTTTTTCCTATTCAAACTTTTTTGATATTTTCCAATGCCAAAGATGACCAGTGTTTCTGGAATAGAAGGCTGCTTTATGTGCAGCTAGGTTCTTGTTCCAGCCCTGCATTTGTCTTAATTGAAGATAAGTTGAATCAGGTGTGTTGGTGCTGGGTTCAAACAAATTATGCACACTGTGGTACTCCATGTCTAAGATTGGTCACCTTAAGTTATGCTGTGTTCATAACTAAGTTGGAAGGTAGTAATTAGCAGTTGTGAAGTTGTAAATACTAGATAGATGCATTCACATGCTGTGAACCTATTGAGAAACGTTGATTGGATAATGGCCAATAAGCTGTGCCAACCATAACTAAAAGTACAGCTGCCATGCTTGTAAACAAATTAGTGTTCAAAAACCACATTAATATACTGAACAAAAATACAGACGCAACATGTAAAAGTGTTGGTCCCATTTTTCATGAGCTGAAATAAAATATCCCAAAAATGTTCCATACGTGCACTAAAAGCTTTTTTCTCTCAGATGTTGTGCACAAATTTGTTTACGTCTGTTAATGAGCATTTCTCCTTTGCCAAGATAATCCATCCACCTGACAAGTGTGGAATATCAAAAAGCTGATTAGACAGCATGATCATTACACAGGTGTACCTTGTGCTGGGGGACAAAAAGCTACTCTAAAATGTGCAGTTTTGTCACACAACACAATGTCTCAAGTTTTGAGGGAGCGTGCAATTGCTGACTGCAGGAATGTCCACTGTCGTGACTTGACTAACATTAATCTGAAGACAGTTAATTAGATAAGTAACAATGTTTAATTGTTACCCGATTTTTTAATTAATCATGTAACAATTAACTCAGGATCTGGGGCACCACGAGAGTAATTCTTTAATGAGTTACCATCTACTGAATTAAACTCTAAAAGGTTTTTACCTATCACGTCTATAAACAGTAAACTTATCAATCATAACCTCAAATCATATCATCATTCTGAACAGTTATAACCTTGCATCTGCAAAAACCCGAGCCTTATGATTCAGTACTACACAAATTGGTTTATTTATTTACTAGCTAATTAAGTGGGAACACAGGATAAACATACATACTGCACTGGTTATTGACTGGAGACGTAATAACCTGAAAACAGGTCCCTAGCGGGCAACAACATTGATGCTTGTTAAAGAAGCGAGGGAGGGAGAGGGACAGAGACTTTTAACATTGGTACATTCAGAAACTACCCTCCTACCCTCCACCTACAGTATCCATATGCCTTGCACACGAACCGCCGCCCGCTTTGAGTAAGAAATCATAAATGTATTTTACATGAAATGCCTGGGTTCGCCGGGGGTCTCTCGGTGAACAGGGCCACCATGGAAAGGTGGTTGGGCCTTTTCGCGGCACGCTTGTAAGGCTCTGATTGTTCAAAAATTTTCCAAAAAGTCTTCGATTGTTGTCCTTCTTTGTAGTTCTCCAGTATCCGGTGACTTGTCGTGTAGTCCTGAACAGAACTACATAGTTGACTTTCCTTCCATTCACTCTGTAAGAAGCATCTTTGAAGATAGGCTAGCCAGCCATATCGATGGTTTGAGCAGAGTAACAGGATGTACATACTTAAATTCGCTTTCGAAGATACTTTCTTAAGACCGCTAATCAGCCTTACCAGTGATCGTCCGGGAGGTGAGTTTATCGTCTCCACCTCGTGTTGAGATTCAAAGTTTTAATCACTTTAAACGTGCAGCTTCACGTCTTTCTGGTCTAATGTGTGTTTTTTCTTAACCCATTATTTATACAGATTGCTCGAAATGGGCGGTTCCGGCCGGCTGACATGCTCTCTGATCTCACTTCCTGATCTCACTTGAGTGACTACTCACTGTGCAAAGTTTATGGAAAACAATTATCTCTTATAGCTTCTCAAATCACATTTCTCTCTTAACAAAAATATTTACAACAGGTCGTGAGTTGTTAATCCCCGCTAGTTTCTCTACGGCTGAAAGGATTGAAGTTATTAATGGCAAACCTGATATTACCTATTTGGATTCTCGTGGACAGTCATGACACAACCAGAGCTGTTACCAAAGAATGTCATGTTAATTTCTCTACAATAAGCCGCCTCCAACATCCTATTAGGGAATTTGTTAGTACGTCCAACTGGCCTCACAACTGTAGACCACGTGTATTGCGCCGTGTGGGCGAGCGGTTTGCTGACGTCAACGTTGTGAACCGAGTGCCCCATGGTGGCGGTGGGGTTATGGTATGGGCAGGCATAAGCTACGGACAACGAGCACAATTGAATTTTATCGAAGGCAATTTGAATTCACAGGATCTGTACGCAATTCCTGGATGCTGAAAATGTCCCAGATCAAATCACATTTTATTGTGTAGCGAAATGCTTGTGTTCCTAGCTCCAACAGCTCAGTAATACCTAACAATACATAACAATACACACATCTAAAAGTAAAAGAATGGAATGGCATTGAGTAAAATACAGTAGAATAGAATACAGTATATACATATGAGATGAGTAAAGCAGTATGTAAACATTATTAAAGTGACTAGTGTTCCATTATTAAAGTGGCCAGTGATTTCATGTCTATGTATATAGGGCAGCAGCCTCTAAGGTGCAGGGTTGAGTAACTGGGTGGTAGCCGGCTATTTAACAGTCTGATGGCCTTGAGATAGAAGCTGTTTTTCAGTCTCTCGGTCCCAGCTTTGTTGCACCTATACTGACCTTGCCTTCTGGATATAACGGGGTGAAAAGGCCGTGGCTCGGGTGGTTGATGTCCTTGATGATCTTTTTGGCCTTCCTGTGACATTGGGTAATGTAGGTGTCCTGGAGGGCAGACAGACCGCACCACCCTCTGGAGAGCCTTGCGGTTGTGGACGGTGCAGTTGCTGTACCAGGTGGTGATACAGCCCGACAGGATGCTCTCAATTGTGCATCTGGGGTGTGAGGGTCATAGTTCTTCCATGGCCTGCATACTCACCAGACATGTCACCCATGGAGCATGTTGGGATGCTCTGGATCAACTTGTACGACAGTGTTCCAGTTCCCGCAAATATCCAGCACCTTCGCACAGCCATTGAAGAGGAGTGGGACAACATTCCACAGGTCCCAATCAACAGCCTGATCAACTTTAAGGTATCTGTGACCAACAGATGCATATCTGTATTCCCAGTCATGTGAAGTCCATAGATCAGGGCCTAATGAATGTATTTAAATTCACTGATTTCCTTATATGAACTGTAACTGAGTCACATTTTTGAAATTGTTGCATGTTCTGTTTATATTTTTGTTTAGTATAGATTACCTTTTATAATGTTTTGTTGCATTTCACTGCCTAAAATGCTGTTATCGAGGTAGTTTCCCTAGTAGGTGACGTCAGAGCTCAGCATGTGGGAGAGGTCAGAGCTGAGGGATGATAGACGAGTTTCCCATTAGTAATTACCTGTTGGAGGGCCGTTCAACTGGATTTTTCCCAGTCGTATGTGGTAAATACCACCTTCTCACTTGGTTATGAACGTAGCATTATATACAGCCTATTTTTCATGTACCTTTTTGAAACCTAAGCACCTGAGGTAGTAGGTATGGTCCTATTAAACCATGACACAGATGGCTCCTACTGCTGGTTATATTCATACCAAACCATAGCCAATCATAGTCAGTGAGTTCAACTTCAAGGACCAAGCCAAGGCACTGAAACAGGAAACACTTTGCATTCTTTCTGCTTGGTGTCATGTTGTTCACAACCCTGGCCAATCTTCACTACACACAGAGAGACCAATTATCAAGTCTACCTCAGGCACAATCAGTGGTGCCAGCACCTTATGTGGTGCCAGCACCCTATCACAGAGGCTGAGGTTTAGATGCAGACATATACCGGACATTTTAATCTACAAAAAACTAATGTCATGGATTTAGACCTGAGGTTGTTTGTAGTTTGAGGTTGTTTCCAAGTAAGCCCATATTACTGACCTCACTAGTAGAGTTCTAATTACAATGATACTGTAAGTCCATCAGTGGCCTGGCAATATCCAGGTAGACCCAATATTCATCCATTGCTCTTGTCATGTTCATACTCCATTAAATGGAAGGGCATTGTGTTTGTGATAACAGACAATGGTAATTACATGTGAAGTGTTAACAAAACCACTTTGGTTTTTGACTTTCCTTTTCCACAGCTGAAGAGGATGCAGATAAATTGAACTTGAGATCATTTGCATAATTCAGGTAATTCTCTCCTGTTTTCCAGGTAATAGAGGAAAGGGACACTCTTTAGGTGTGGTCATCTGTCTGAATGGGCGGCAGTCAAGGCGTTTGCTAACTTTCTCCACAGTTTAAAGACTATAACTTGCATTTAAGCTTCAAAGCTGTGAATTTGTTCCCCGAGGCGTTCTGACAGAGTGGAGCACGTTTTGGTGTGAAGGTCTAATTGGATTGATTGCAGTCATACCTTGGCATGTTTTGTATGATTGTATGTGGTCTCATACCTTAACCTCTTTACCAGCATCTCTTTCCCGAAAGGCTTTACATAGAAACATCAAGGCATAACCCTTGTTGCTAAGCTAAAGCTGAGTTAATGACAAGGCACAACAGAGAGAGAGAGGTGGAAAACAAGGTTGTTGAAGACCAGATGGTCTAACGTCATAGATTTAGCCGGTGGTAATTTGTGGAATAGACACTGGCTGGAATGTGGTTTTAACCAATCAGCATTCAGGATTAGACCCACCCGTTGTATAATGTATGTGTTGTAAAGTGACAGAGTGGCTGGGCTGCAGCTGGGGATGACGAGAAGGGGGAGAGGGCTATTTACACAATGGTAAATCCCCTCTCCAGCACAGATTGAAGGAGACACTGCAACAGAGACTGGGGAGGAGGAACTGCCTCTAAACAACTGGCTGGTTACTTTACTTTAATGTATATTTATTTCCATTCATTTGAGAAATTATGTATTTAAATGAAAGCGATTGTTTGTTGATAAAAACACTTGAAAATTCTCAGAGTTTTCATTAAACAACAAGGTTTTGAGAAAGAGTAATGGGCAAACTTAAAGCATTATCAAGCCTTGATTTTACAGTTTTGTCTTAGTGGTATTCACTTGTAAATGACTAATGACCTAGCTTTGTATTTTAACCTTTATTTAACTAGGCAAGTCAGTTAAGAACAAATTCTTATTTACAATGACGGCCTACCCCGGCCAAACCCGGACGACGGTGGGCCAATTGTGCGCCACCCTATGGGACTCCCAATGACAGCCTTTTGTGATACAGCCTTGGAATCGAACCAGGGTGTCTGTAATGACGCCGCTAGCACTGAGATGTAGTGCCTTAGACCGCTGCACCACTCAGAAGCACTGAATGGCAAGTACAATAAATCCTTTCTAGACTCAATTTCAACACAATTGGAAAGTAATAGGTAGAAAATAGTGTTTTCTATTTCAATCAATCACAAAGAAAAGTAAAATGTAACCCAATTATTATAATTTAAGCACCACAGTGTACACAATGTCAGCGGTCTGGTGGAGCTGGACCTTTCCCACAACAAACTGGAGAAGATTCCCACCATCAGCAAGAGAACCTCTACCTTCAGGCTAACCAGATTAACGGTAAGGAAGTGTCTGTTATTCCCATCGTGATATTCTGTGTGTAGCATTCACTTTCTGTATAATGCCATATAAAATGGACATGTCGATCTGATCCTGGTTTGTGTTGTACTGTAACAGTCTGATTATGGTAATGTAGTTGAATAAATATCATGTGGTCGTGGTCGAATGGGTTAAAAGATTATACATTTCAAAAAGTACTAAATCGAATTTCACTATATAGTTGGCCAAAGAGGTGGCTATTGTTTATTGTTTTCAACTTTTAGATTTTCTTTTGTATGTCAAGTGAGAGAGAAAAACAAAAAACAATCCCAAACATTGCTGTTAGGGAGGTATTCAAGAGGAAATTGTCAATAAACTGTGCCTTCTCCCTCTCCTCCTGTCAGAGTTCTCCATGGGCATTTTCTGTAACCCTACCTACCCTCTACCATCTACCATTATTGGTTGCATTACAATTCTAGAAGTATGTAGCCTACTTGGTCGCTCCTTTTTTTATTTTTTTTATTTTTTTATTTAACCTTTATTTAACCAGGTAGGCCAGTTGAGAACAAGTTCTCATTTACAACTGCGACCTGGAGTGATAGATGTGCATATTATGATGTGAAAATAGAGATACTGGGGTGCAAAAGAGGAAGAGGGTAAGTAATAATATGGGGATGAGGTAGTCGGGTGTTCTATTTACAGATTGGCTGTGTACAGGTACAGTGATCGGTAAGCTGCTCTGACAGCTGATGCTTAAAGTTAGAGAGGGAGATATAAGACTCCAGCTTCAGAGATTTTTGCAATTTGTTTGAGTCATTGGCAGCAGAGAACTGGAAGGAAAGGCTGCCAAAGGAAGTGTTGGCTTTGGGGATGACCAGTGAAATATACCTGCTGGAGCGCGTGCTACGGTTGGGTGTTTCTATGGTGACCAGTGAGCTGAGATAAGGCGGGGCTTTACCTAGCAAAGACTTATAGATGACCTGGAGCAAGTGGGTTTGGCGACGGATATGTAGTGAGGGCCAGCCAACGAGAACATACAGGTCACAGTGGTGGGTAATATATGGGGCTTTGGTGATAAAACAGATGGCACTGTGATAGACTACATCCAGTTTGCTGAGTAGAGTGTTGGAGTCTATTTTGTAAATGACATTGCCGAAGTGCCCTTCACGCTCAACAGTTTCCCGTGTGTATTAACAATGGTCCCCCGCCCAAAGGACATCCAGACAACTTTACACAACTGTGGGAAACATTGGAATCAACATGGGCTAGCATCCTTGTGGAACGCTTTCGACACCTTGTACAATCCATACCCGACGAATTGAAGCTGTTCAGAGAGGTGCAACTCAATATTAGAAAGGAGTCCTTAATGTTTTGTGCAATCAGTGTATATCATTATGTATGGGGGTAAATTGGTATTCAAATGTTTTTTGTTGTTGTATCAAAGTACCATTGGACAATGCTCAATGCAGTAGTCAATGTTTATTATATGTTACTTACCTTGTTTTCTGTTTTGCTGTCTTTTTAGCTACCACTAAAGCTGTCATAAATAATGTGAAATTCACGAATGATTGAAGCTTTTGTGCTTTGCTACACACGCAGTACAGTCATTCTCTCTCTAAGCGGCTCTCAAGGTGCACAGATATCGTTTCCATTCCCCTGCTCAGACATTGCATGCATGCTATGTCATCGACTGACAGATTGCTATAACATATGATGTGGTTAGCTGATAGGTAAAATACCTATCCAGACGTAATAAGATCTTGCATGCGTTAGCAACACCTTGGCAGAGGAATGCGGCCAACATTTTAGTGCCACTTTATTGGAACTAACTGCCTTTGACTTGCCATGCCCTTTGTGCTACTGTCAGGGCCGAATCCTAACTTGAGAAATATGTGCATAACTTTCTGTTCTGAAAAATCATGTGTTGGTGTCAATGAGAGATTTATCCTGAGTTTTTTGCGGCCATGTTTATCTAGGATCAGCCCTCAGTGTTTTGCTTCCCTCATGTGGAACAACGTTGTATTAGACAAGTAAGTACATTGTATCCATTACTTGTGCAGTTAGTGAAAGTAATGGATTCAATAGATATGTGAATGTGATATGTCTCAGTACTAAATATGTAATGATGGATAATCAGAAACTGACAAAGACCATGTTTGGATCTGAAATTATCAAAATAATTACACACATTTTAAAGGCTGACCAACCAGTATAATGCAATTAAACAGTGTTTACTAGATACACATAGAAAGAAAAAACAATAGTTTTTTGCCAGCAGGACTCAAAACCAGCCCCATGTTCCTCCTTTGCCTTCTCCCTCCTGTTTCACCTTAAAGCGCTCACTCCAGGCTGGGCGGCCCTCCAGAAAGTGCTTATCTTATTCTGGTGCCAATTTTCACATATTTGAACTAAATCATATTGGGACATCTGTCAAAGGCTCCTCTTTTCATCTTAAACAGCTGCCTTTAATCCCTAACAGATAGCAGCTCCATCGAGTCATGGGAATGCTTTTCCTCTTCTCGTAACGGAGCAGGAAGGGAGAGATTATTGACACATTATGCAACTCATACCATGGCATCCACACCAGGGTTAGGCTCAATTCAGAATTGAATTGAGAATGTTTCATAAATTCCAATTAAATTCTTGAATTTGAATTGAATTTGAAGTGAAGTACTTAACAGGATACAGAATTGCAATTAAAATTTTAATGAAAGGAAATAGAATTCAATAACATTCAAATGCCTCTTCTATTCTATATTAGGTGTAATCTATACAAATATACTGTATATTTTGTACATAAAAGATCATGCATGTTGTTATATACGAGCATATCAAATATTGTTGAAACAATAGATTTTCGGGAAAAACTCTTAAAATGAATGATCAAGGAAAACAAAACATTATAATTGATTTCCCAGAATGCATTAGTGTTACCTTTAAATTGATGCCTTCAAAAATAAGCCAAACTAAATGGTTGTTAGGAATATAATTGACTATTCTAAGCACTAAGGTTAAAAGAGTATATAAACATTGTTTCCAGAGGAAAGTGATATATTCTTTGGTATCTGGAAGTGTGAACTGTCAGATTCAATGAAACTCATGTTCTATGACTGAGGGGAATTTATTTGAATTGCACTGAATTAAAATGTACTTCCTGTCATTCAAATTCTACATAATGTGGGGAGTGGCCAATTCAATTCCAATTTCAACTCATGAGTTGAATGGGAGTCAATTCCAAAATTCTGAATTGAGCCCAAACCTGATCGACACTGAGGATATGTTATACACTTGTAGAAGGTTATGGATAATTAAAACACATTTTGGATTCCTTAAAAAGTATTCAGGGAAAGCTTGTGCCAGTAGACCAACACCACTGCTAGCCTGTGTATTGTCTACGAGAAGTGTTAACTGCAAAAAAAAAATGCAAGGGCGGTTTCAGTCTTCCCCTGACGGAATGGCAAAGCTTTTGATATCTGATGCATCTGGATTGATGGAATTATTGTTGTTATCATAACTGCTATTACACTCGACACTCAACCCTAAGCCTAATATGTTTTCCAAATATCTATAGATCCAGTTAATTTTAAACCAGAGTTGAGAGTGCTTTAACGAATCTGACAATTAGAGGGATGCAGATTGACTCAGTTCAATAGCTCGGACTTGAACTCCTCCCAAAGTATTGACAAGCAAATTAGTATCAGTTTGCAGAGTAATATCCATCATTGCTATCCTGGTGCAGGGTGGGAATAGGTCATAATGTCTAGGCATTCCAGGTGTTTTAATGTGTTTCTCTCAAACCAAAGATCTGATAAGATTGGTCTTGATAAACAGATAGGCCTGCATGTTGTTGAATTCGTTTTCCCATGTTAGAGCCAATATCAGCAACAATGAAACCCCTCTAAATTAAATGTATGCATATTTAAATGAATTACAGTGTTATTGCGAATCATGTGTTATTTGAGACCTTCTGTAATGCTGATCCGAGCTCTCTTTTAATAACTCAGTATTTATTCTAGGATAACTGTATAGTAACAACAGAATACGTTTTCTAGGCCCAGGGTGTAGTAAACAGCTGTATTAGTAGGTAGGCCTACAAGTAGACTTAAACGTTTTTAAATAAACTCAGCCAAAAAAGAAACGTCCCTTTTTCAGGACCTTGTCTTTCAAAGATAATTCGTAAAAATCCAAATAGCTTCACAGATCTTCATTGTATAGGGTTTAAACAAGGTTTCCCATGCTTGTTCAATTAACCATAATCAATTAATGAACATGCACCTGTGGAACGGTTGTTAAAACACTAACAGCTTACAGACGGTAGGCAATTAAGGTCACAGTTATGAAAACTTAGGACACTAACGAGGCCTTTCTACTGACTCTGAAAAACACCAAAAGAATGATGATCAGTGTCCCTGCTCATTTGCGTGAACGTGCCTTAGTTTATTTTATAGGCGTGCTGCAAGGAGGCATGAGGACTGCAGATGTGGCCAGGGCAATAAATTGCAATGTCCGTACTGTGAGACGCCTAAGACAGCGCTACAGGGAGACAGGACGGACAGCTGATCGTCCTCGCAGTGGCGGACCACGTGTAACAACACCTGCACAGGATCGGTACATCCGAACATCACACCTACGGGACAGGTACAGGATGGCAACAACAACTGCCCGGGTTACGTCCGTCATGGTCTGGGGCGGTGTGTCACAGCATCATCGGACTGAGCTTGTTGTCATTGCAGGCTATCTCAACGCTGTGGCGTTTCAGGGAAGACATCCTTCTCCCTCATATGGTACCCTTCCTGCAGGTTCATCCTGACATGACCCTCCAGCATGACAATGCCACCAGCCATACTGCTCGTCCCGTGCGTGATTTCCTGCAAGACAGGAATGTCAGTGTTCTGCCATGGCCAGCGAAGAGCCCGGATCTCAATCCCATTGAGGAGGTCTGGGACCTGTTGGATCGGAGGGTGAGGGCTAGGGCCATTTCCCCCAGAAATGTCCGGGAACTTGCAGGTGCCTTGGTGGAAGAGTGGGGTAACATCTCACAGCAAGAACTGGCAAATTTGGTGCAGTCCATGAGGAGGAGATGCACTGCAGTACTTAATGCAGCTGGTGGCCACACCAGATACTAACTGTTACTTTTGATTTTGACCCCCCCTTTGATCAGGGACACGTTATTCAATTTCTGTTAGTCACATGTCTGTGAAACTTGTTCAGTTTATGTCTCAGTTGTTGAATCTTGTTATGTTCATACAAATATTTACACATGTTAAGTTTGCTGAAAATAAACGCAGTTGACAGTGAGAGGACGTTTCTTTTTTTGCTGAGTTTATGTACGAAGTGGTGAGAAAAAAATAATATACTGGCTATGAAATGGCTTTTAAAGTTTTAATGAGCTTGTTGATTGGCTGTTTTGAAGGAAGTTTTCAACATTCTGGATAAATGTACATTAATCCCCCCACAAGCAAAGAACTGGAAGACATCAATGGTACAAACTACAATTCAAACACTATTAGCCCTTAATGGAGAAAGTGTTCCAAAAACACATGTTTTCTTGGGACACTGACGTTTTAATGTGGACACGTGAAGCATTCCAAAAACACATGTTTTCATGTGGACACGTGAAATGTTCCAAAAATACATGTTTTCATGTGGACACACATGAATCTTATGTGTGTCCACATGTGAAGTTAATGTGATAACATGTAAAGCAACTTGTGATAACATGAAACTACACATGTGAAAATGTGATTACATGTGAAGTCTTCCAAAAACACATATTTTCACATGATCATGTATTTTTTCTGTAAGGATAGTTAAGTATTATTATCAGTAATGTTGGCGATAACTGTATAGGAATTCTTCGATTGAAACTTTTTTAACAGTCGATTTGAAACAACAAAACAATGATTGTTTTTTACAGTGGACAAAGGCACATTATTCACCAGATCAATCATCATAAACAGTATAAGAAAATATTGATTTTAAGTCAAGTTATAAATATATATGTATACATACATTATATATATATATACATACATACACACAATATACAACATAGATTATGAAAATATCCCATCTTTGAATAGCATTCTCATAAAGATAAGGTCCATTCAAATCCATTGATAGTGCCTGTAGGCCAGAAAAAGACTGGAAATGTCCATAGGATGTTATATCAATCAAATGTATCATATGTAACCCACCATTGTACATTGTTTATTGGAGATGAGAGCTTGATGGTATATCCTCCTCTTTGGATATGCTCCTCCATCTGCAGCGATCTGTCTTTTACGGCCTTTGTGGAGAAAGGAGAAGTATTCAGAATATGTAGCTACAGCAAATGCATAGAGAGACTGACAGATGATAGATAAATAATACTCACTTTATTCCACCTGCATCTCTATGTCCGGAATATCTGTATGCAAACTATAAGTAAAACTTTGAATTAGAACCTACATATATGTTTGGGTTGTCATCATGTTGCGTTGGTTCAATTATTCTAGATACTGTGGGATACTTTACCTTGAGTTTCGGTACCCTAGTGATGTGCGATGGTCAGTACTGTAGGACATCTGTGGTGGAACAAAATCACACAAACAAAGGAACTTGTAAATTGCATTTTATGTATATTTCCCCTTTCTCTTATTTTTTTACTGTGATACTGAATTTAAAGGCATCAGGGGTATTTAGTGCTGTTTAGTAACTCAAACTTCTTAGTATGCATTATTACCTTGTGTGTGATGAGGCAATAGAGAGTGAATATGAACAGCAGTCCTCCACAGACTGATGGAGCTATGACCATGAAACCAAACTTGTACAAGTTTCCATCTTGGTCTCCATCTAGACCAGTCTGAGGGGCTTTCTCTGAGTCCCAAAAGGTGCTGACTGGGGACAACGAGACAGGTCAAAACAGCCAGGTTATAATATGTACAAGTGAGGTTAAGATAATCAGAGAGCTCAGCAAGTTGATACATGCAACACCAGAGGACAGTGGGTCTGATTCTCTAAGCTACTTTGCTAAATTGCTGTACTGGATTATTATATTCGATAATAATGTAATTCTCTGTTTTATGCCTTTGCCAGGGAACCTCTACGGACCTTGAGGAAGTTGCCCACCTGTAGTCAGAGAGTGTGCTGTAGGGAGGGCTGTGGGAGGCTCTGCGGTGTCTGTGTACTCCCTCTCACAGCTCCAGTCTACTGGTGAGTCCATGGTGGTCACCAGCTCCCAGTACACAGACAGGACATCCTGGACCCTCCCCAGGGCCTCAGATGGAGAACTGCTGAATGACATTCCAAAACTCACTGGGTCGTCCTAGTCAATAGGGTCAGAAAATAATGTTTGTAAAATGTATATGGGATGCATGTCCTATCTATACAATTATACAATAGTTTTATGAGCTTAGTATTGAGTTCCTTGAATCTTCTTTAAAACACCCAAGTAATGCTGTTATTTATTAATGAGAGAGCTCTTGAGCATCAAACCTCCCTCACCTCCAGCTCCTCATTGATCTGTGGCACACATCTCTGGGAGTAAATGTTGTGGATGAGAACGGTCAGCGACAACACGTAGCTGTGGTTGTCTGATCCCCGAGTGTATCTGAAGTGTCCGGTCAGGAGTTCCAAGATCCAGGGCATGGCAGCTTTCACATAGCAACATTTATTCTGCAATGGAATGGAAGAACAGTCCAAATTCATAACAGTTATGATACAAGGTATGCTTGATATCTGGGACTTGTTCTTGGTTAGCCATAATGATTATAGTTAATGCTTATTTTTACAGTCCTTTTTTTAGCTGAGATAAATGTGGTGCACAGTGGATACTTTCTGCCACTCTCCTAAAAATATAACAAATAATTTGTAAAAACAATTAAAATAAATGGTACTAAAATCAAAGAAAGTATAATTTCTTACAATAAAAAATAAAAATACCTAACCTAATGTTCTTTGTGAATTTCCCTGTGATCTCCCAAGTTTTAACTGCACATGCATTTTATGCATAGAAATTACCTTACCAAACTTCTCTGCTCAATAAATGTGTAGGTTATTGAGCATCCACTCTGCAACTGGTTATCTATCTATGTAAAACAGAAATAAATGCAAAAATCAGGAGTCATTAAGTTAACAACATAGATATTAACTTCTCATATCTTGTGTTCATGAGAGGAATTTGCTGGACATTCAACGACCCCAATCATCAGTGTGTAATGGTTCTAGTCTAACTGTGAAAATCTAACTGAAAATATGCTCTCTACCAGGCACGTGCACAGATAGAGGTCTAAGAGTTCCTGAATACCTGCCCTGAGAAAAGTGCCCTTTCAGCTTGGTGTTTTTTTCTTCACTTTGAGCACCTGCCCCTCCAAAGGTTTGTGCATGGCCCTGCTCTCCACTGTGAGCCACTGTGATTAAACACGTATTTCATAAACCACTCTTGGTTATGTATAATTTTTTGTCATATTATAAGAGCTTTATACCGCTTACATTTTTTCATGTTTAAAAAAAATATATATATTTATTTCCCATTGTTCAGTATAGTTGTACTACTCACCAGGTGTCTTATGGTCAGCAGGTGATCTCTGGTGATGGAGTGTCTGCACGGACCAGGGTCTCCCATGGTCAAGGGGAGACTCAAGAACACCATCACACACAGACACTTTACCTGAAAGGGAAGGATATCATGGTTTATTTTTGCTCTGATGAAGATCTGAAACCAATGGTGAAACGTATCAGCTTCATGAACAGAAAAATAAAGTTGTACGAAATTTGGTGATATATTTATTTTATATATACTATTTATAAAATATAGAGTTCTATAGAATATATAAAACATAATATTTCCTATTTCTCAATGGACTTTGTCCCTATGAATCTTCAATTTTGAAACCATATTTTGTGGTTTGTTGCACATTGGATTCTTGAGTAGCACTTTAAATTTACTGCACTGTTCTTAGAATCTCCTCATTCAAACATATTGATATTTCTATTTAATTTGTAATACGTATTGTTAAAGCCACAAATACACTACATTAGAACAGGATTTATTACAAACAGAAATCCAGATGAATAGAATGAGTCAAGCAGAGGGGACGATAGATACTGGGAATTTTAACTCCAGTTATATGAGTAGAGCGGAGCCTCATGGGGTGGAGCTGTATGACATATAACATCCATTTCCATTTTTACTTGTTCTATTGGTTATCTATATTAAAAAGAAACCTACACTTCTAATGTTAGAAACATGGAACATTCTCTGAACACTCAATTGTTAACCTCTGGCTTAGGTCAATAACATTATTAATGATTATCACACATTAGAAATAATCTAATATAACCATAAATTAGCTTTCATAAAGATTACCCACATTCATACAGTACAGTACATTATAGTCACATGATGTGAATTAACTGTCCATGCCGTGTTTACATTTTTTTCTACAGTAGTTACATATATTCATTTCAAACCTGTTAGAGACAAACCTGAAAGTATGAAGTCTGAAACGCCAAACTACTGCAAAAAAATACGACATTCACATTTCCAAAAGAGGGACATAAGTCATTTACTGTGTTCCGTTCTAATGTCAAATCAGTCATACCGCAGGGAAAAATGCAGCAACTGTAGATGAATCAAACAGAATACAGTAATGTCAAAGGCAGTTTTGTCAAAAGATTTCCTTCACAAGAGCATAGCAAAATGAATGAAAGTCATGCAGAAGTAACTGTTTCTCTTACTTTGGTTTTGCACTGAATGTGGGTTGGCACGAGGAGGGTCATCTGGCTCACCTATGAAAATAGAGAAGACCAGACTCCTCTGTCAGAAGCATTGGAGAAGATAGATGATGTGTATCTTCTCTTTTAGCCCTGATCAATCCCTCTAGTAAACCTCTGGAGACAAGACATGCATTAAAGAGAAGCTGACAGTCCTCTGGCGTGGATGGAGCCCAGGTTTCCCCAGCATGGACTGATGTGGTTCGACTCCCCTCCGAAAGGTCTGGAGCTCACAGTGTGACTGCCTGCCTGAGCTGTAACTCAGAGACTATTTTAAGACCTCCCTCTTCCTGCTCTCTCTCTCATATGGTCCACAGGAAACTATGCCCCGTATCCCAGCTTTCATGATTCCCAATAACAACTGGAGGGTCTCGACTTGAGACAATGTTCTGTGGACAGATGATTCAAAAGTATAACTTTTTGGATGACATGGGTCCCATTATGCCTGGTGAAAACCAACCACCAAACCCACAAATGTCGCTGAGTTAAATCAGTTCTGCATGCAATAGTGGGCCAAATTTCCTCCACAGCAACATGAGAGACTGATCAACAACTACAGGAAGCATTTTGTTGCAGTCATTGCAGCTAAAGGTGGCACAACCAGTTATTGAGTGTAAAGGGGCAATACATTTTTATTCATTTTACAGACACCTTTCGGGCTCCCGGTTGGCTCAGCGGTCTAAGGCAGTGCATTCTCAGTACTAGAGGCGTCACTACAGACCCTGGTTCAATCCTGGGCTGTATCACAACCAGCTGTGATCGGGAGTCCCATAGGGTGGTGCACAATTTGCACAGTGTCGTCTGGGTTAGGGGAGGGTTTGGCCAGGGTAGGCCATCATTGTTATATAAGAATTTGTTCTTAACTGACTTGCCTAGTTAAATAAAGGTTAAATATATATATTTTATTTATTTCACACAGGGCATTGGGTGTTGCATAACTTTGTTTATGAAATAAATTAAATAAGTATGTAATTGTTGTGTTATTTGTTGACTCAGGTTCCATTTATCTAATATTTGGTTTTGGTTGAAGATCTGATAACATCCAGTATCAAAAATACATAAAAGTAGAGAAAATGTAAAAGAGCACAAATACTTTTTCATGGTACTGTTTTGTTTATAACTGCAAAGGTTTTATGTTGTTTTTGTTCCCTGCACAGAATATCCTTTTGAAACCTTTTCTACACATCGATGCAATGTTTTATGGTGATAAACTCTTACAGATGTTGCAACCCACTGGGCACACACAGCCTGGTCTCATAGACAAGACGTAACATAGTAAATGTTAATCCGGAACACTGAAATTAGTATGATATCTTACATTTGGTATGGTTACATAAGATGCTACACTCATACACAGGTAGAGTCTGGTGATAAGGTCTTACAGATGTTGCACCCCACTGGGCACACACAGCCTGGTCTCATAGACAAGATGTAACATAGTAAACATAAATCCGGGACACTCAAATTAGTATGTTATCTTACATTTGGTATGGTTACATAAGACAGAAGGTTACTTAAGGCAAAATGTAATGTTGGTTAGTTGGTTGGTTGGTCGGTCGGGGTGGATGGGTAGGCATATAACACAAACGTCTAGCAACCCAAGGGTTCCATGTTCGAATGTCATCATAGATAATTTTAGCAACTTTGCAACTATTTATGACTTTTTAGCTACTTTGCAACTACTTAGCATGTTAGCAAAACCTTCCCACAACCCTAACCTTAATCCTTTAACTTAACTCCTAACCCTTACCTTAACCCTATTCTTAACCTTAACCCCAACCATTACCCAGCTAATGTTAGCCAGCTAGCTAACGTTAGCCACAACAAATTTGAATTCGTTACACATGAAATGTTTTACAAATTTGTAACATATTGTACAAATGACAAATCGTGACATATCATACAAATTGTAATTCGTAACATATCATATGAAATGGGTGATGGACATCCACAAATTAATACATACCATACGAAACGTAACATATCATACAATTTGGAGTGTCCTGGATTTACCTTTACTATGTTACGTCTACCCCTGAGGCCACATTGGTACACACTGAGTTAATCAATGTTGTTTCAACTAATTTATCAATGTATTGTGACGTGAAATCAGCATAGAAAATACATTGGATTTGAAAAAAGTAATCAACCAGTACTGTTTCATCTAATTTTAACTAGCGTTGTAAACATTGAAATTAGTGTAAAACTTCAATTTAAATACATTGACTTAATCTGACTCTCAGGTTGTTACTTTAATCTAATTTCAATATAATCATCAGGTAGCCTAGCGGTTAAGAGTGTCGGGCGTTGGGCCAGTAACTGAAAGGTCGCTAGTTCAAATTCCCGAGCCGACCAGGTGAACAATCTGTCAATGTGGTCTTGAATAAGGCACTTAACCCTAATTGCTCATGTAAATCACTCTGGGTAAGAGCGTCTGCTAGATTAATTAAATGGGGGGGTAAAAGTATAGATTGAGATATATGGGGTGGAGACTGACAACTAACCTGTTGTCAGTCCCATTAAATACTCTCAGTATGGCGTCGGAGGAGATGGCTGCCGTTTTACAAGCTCCTAACAATTGTGCTATTTTGTGTCTTTTTTCACGTTATTTTTAACTTATTTTGTACATAATGTTTCTGCCACCGTCTCTTATGACCGAAAATAGCTTCTGGATATCAGAACAGCGATTACTCACCTCAAACTGGACAAAGATTTTTTCATTAACTAGTCAGATGCAAAAGATTTACTCCAGATACCCGACCAGGCCCAAATCCCTGTCATTCGCGTGAAGAGAAAACACAGATATAGGGGATGCAGGTCCAGGTTCCTTGTCGGCAAGTGGGTAACCTGCCTCTACCATCCGTCCTATTAGGCAACGTGTAATCATTGGATAATAAACTGGATGAGCTCCGTTCAAGACTATCCTACCAACGGGACATTAAAAACGGTTATATCTTATGTTTCACCGAGTCGTGGCTGAATGACGACATGGATAATATACAGAACAGCTGCATCCGGTAAGACAAGGGGTGTCTATTTGTCATTATACGCTGTGTGGATTGAGCCCTGAATTCTGATTGGCTGAAAGCCATGGTATATCAGACTGTATACCATGGGTATGACAAAACGTTTAGTTTTACTGTTCTAATTTAATTGGTAACCAGTATATAATAGCAATATGGCTCCTCTGGGATTTGTGATATATGGCCAATATACAGCTAAGGGCTTTGTCCAGGCACTCCGCGTTGCGTGGATAAGAACAGCCCTTAGCCGTGGTATATTAGCCATATACCACACCTCTTCGGGCCTTATTGCTTAAATAACAACTGGTGCGCGAAATCAAATATTAAGGAAGTCTCAAGGTTTTGCTCGCCTGAGGTAGAGTATCTAATAACAAGCTGTAGGCCACACTATTTACCAACAGAGTTTTCATCTATATTTTTCGTAATAGTTTATCTACCACCACAAACCGATGCTGGCACTTAGACCGCACTCAATGAGCTGTATAAAGCCATAAGCAAACAAGAAAATCCTCATCCAGAGGTGGCGCTCTTAGTGGCCGGGGACTTTAATGCAGGGAAACTTAAATCCGATTTACCTCATTTATACCAGCATGTTACATGTGCAACAAGAGGAAAACAACTCTAGACCACCTTTACTCCACACACAGAGACACGTACAAAGCTCTCCCTCGCCCTCCATTTGACAAATCTGACCATAATTCTATCCTCCTGATTCCTGCTTACAAGCAAAAACTAAAGCAGGAAGTACCAGTGACTCGTTTAATACGGAAGTGGTCAGATGATGCAGATGCTAAGCTACAGGACTGTTTTGCTAGCACAGACTGGAATATCTTCCGGGACTCATCTGATGGCATTGAGGAGTATATCAGTCACCGGCTTCATCAATAAGTGCACCAATGACGTTGTCCCCACAGTGACCGTACATACATACCCCAACCATGGATTACAGGCAACATCCACACTGAGCTAAAGCTTCTGCTTTCAAGGAGCGGGACTCTAACCCGGACGCTTATAAGAAATCCCGCTATGCCCTCAGACGAACCATCAAACAGGCAAAGTGTAAGTACAGGACTAAGATTGAATCCTACTACACCAGCTCCGACGCTAGTTGGATGTCTCAAGGCTTGCAAACTTTTACGGAATACAAAGGGAAGCCCAGCCGCGAGCTGCCCAGTGACACAAGCCTACCAGACGAGCTAAATGACTTCTATGAGCGCTTCGAGGCAAGCAAAACTGAAGCATGCATGAGAGCACCAGCTGTTCCAGATGACTGTGTGATCACACACACCGTAGCCGATGTGACTATGACCTTTAAACAGGTCAACATTCACAAGGCTGCAGAGCCAGATGGATTACCAGGATGTGTACTCCGAGCATGCGCTGATCAACTGGAAAATGTCTTCACTGACATTTTCAACCTGTCCCTGGCCGAGTCTGTAATACCTACATGTTTCAAGCAGACCACCAAAGTCCCTGTGCCCAAGAACAGCAAGGTAACCTGCCTACATGACTACCGACCCGTAGCACTCACGTCTGTAGCCATAAAGTGCTTTGAAAGGCTGGCCATGGTTCACATTAACACAATCATCCCAGAAACCGTAGACCCAATACAATTTCCATACCGCACCAACAGATCCACAGATGACGCAATCGCTACACTGCCCTTTCCCACCTGGATAAAAGGAACAACTATGTGAGAATGCTGTTCATTGACTACAGCTCAGTGTTTAACACCATAGTGCCCTGGTAGCTCATCACTAAGCTAAGGATCCTGGGACTAAACACCTCCCTCTGCAACTGGATCCTGGACTTCCTGACGGGCCACCCCCAGGTGGTAAGGGTAGGCAACAACACATCTGACACGCTGATCCTCACCACGGTGGCCCCTTATGGGTGCGTGCTTAGTCCCCTCCTGTACTCCCTGTTCACCCATGACTGCACGGCCAAGCATGACTCCAACACCTTCATTAAGTTTGCCGATGACACAACGGTGGTAGGCCTGATCACCGACAATGATGACAGCCTGTAGTGAGGAGGTCAGTCCTGGAAGTGTGGAGCCAGAACAACAACCTCTCCCTCAACGTGATGAAGACAATGGAGATGATTGTGGACTACAGGAAAAGGAGGGCCAAGCACTCCCCCATTCTCATCGACGGGGCTGTAGTGGAGAAGGTTGAGAACGTCAAGTTCCTTGGTATCCACATCATCGTCCAAACACACCAAGACAGTCATAAAGCCTATTCCTCCTCAGAACACTGAAAAGATTTGGCATGGGTCCTCAGATCCTCAAAAAGTTTGACAGCTGCACCATTGAGAGCATCCTGACGGGTTGCATCACCACCTGGTATGGCATCTGCTCAAACTCCGACCCCAAGGCGCTACAGAGGGTAGTGTGTACGGCCCAGTACATCACTGGGGCCAAGCCATCCAGGACCTCCTTACCAGGTGGTGTCAGAGGAAGGTCCTACCGGAGCGCCAAGTCTAGGTGCAAAAGGCTTCTGAACACCTTCTACCCCCAAGCCATAAGACTGCTGAACAGCTAATCAAATGGCTACCCGGGATATCTGCATTAAACCCCCCTTTACGCTGCTGCTACTCGCTGTTTATTATCTATTATCTATGCATCATCACTTTACCCCTACCTACATGTACATTTTACCTCAATTATCTCGCTAACCTGTACCCCACATTGACTCTGTACCGGTTCCCCCTGTACATAGCCTCCTTGTTGTTATTTTAAACTATTTCATAGTTTTTATATCTTCACTATTATTCTACAATGTAGAAAATAGTAAAAATAAAGAAAAACCCTTGAATGAGTATATCCTAAAAATATTTGTTGTCCTATATTCTATATATATTGGGTTATTGAAATTATGCTGAATTTCATAGTTGCTTAGACATATTTTATTTGACCTTGTTTCAGTGTTGATAGCTAGTACAATTGTATGTTTGAATCAACGTTATTGTTTTAACGTCATGCTATCAACCTGAGTAAAGAGGTACATTGAAATAGAATGTGATGTCAATGTAGCCTACATAAACCCAGCCTCACTCCGAATTTGCCTTCACATACAGCTTGCGTAACAAAAGTTAGAGAAGTTATTTTCAACTATTCAATGATATTTAGGAATTCTACACAAATGAGTGTGGAAGCTCATCAATGTGTTGAAATGATAGCTCAGCTGAAATGAACAGCTGGTTTCCAAAGCTACGCAGGGTGCATACCGGTAGGCATCTGGATGGTAAACCCATCATATACCAGTAGGAGTCAGCTATTCAGGCAAAAGTCATTGTACTGTGGCTTCACATTTTATTTCAATTGCGTAGAAACAATGTTGATTCCACCAGTGTGTAACCAGTGGGACACATTGAGCCATATTTGATTGTAGCCTAAATGCCTGGACATGGTAAATCCTCTTTGCCCTTTCAACTCTTACTGTCCTGTTGTTGCCCCAGTATGGATGTTAACATTCCAAAAACAGGTCTGGCAAAGAAAATAAAATCATGATGAAAGTACATTGATCGAAACATTGTCTTCTTTTACAATCCATTTCAAATGTTGTGTACCATTTAAGAATGTCAATTTGCATTTACTTGGTATGAGGTGGAGTTTATATTTCCAAGGAAAAGAAAGTGAATATCCACTGTTTCCTGTATTGTCTTTCTTTACTTGAGCTGCTGGTATACTTTATCACTGTATCAATAGCCCAAATCTAGATCACCCTCAGGGAGAAGCAAACAGGTAGTAGTCACTTTTTTTTCACTGCTTCTTTTTTCCAGTTCCTTTGCCAATTTAGTGGGTAGTTCCTCTCTTTGACTTCCTCTTATCTCAGGCCATTCAAGGAAAAGCCTACAAGATCTAGCAGGGTTGGTGATGAATTACAGTACATTCGGAAAGTATTCAGACCCTTTGACTTTTTCCACATTTTTTTATGTTACAGCCTTATTCTAAAATGGATTAAATAGTTTTTTCCCTATTCAGTCTACACATAATACTCCATAATGACAAAGCAAAAGAGTAAAAAAAATATATATAAAAGAAAATTACTGAAATATCACATTTACATAAGTATTCAGACCCTTTACTCAGTACTTTGTTGAAGCACTTTTGGCAGCGATTACAGCCTTGAGTCTTCTTGGATATGACGCTACAAGTTTCTCCTATTCCTCTCTGCAGATCCTCTCAAGCTCTGTCAGGTTGGATGAGGAGCGTCGCTGCACAGCTATTTTCAGGTCTCTCCAGAGATGTTCGATCTGGTTCAAGTCCGGGCTCTGGCTGGGCCACTCAAGGACCTTCAGAGACTTGTCCCGAAGCCACTCCTATGTTGTCTTGGCTGTGTGCTTAGGGTCATTGTCCTGTTGGAAGGTGAAACTTCACCCCAGTCTGAGGTCCTGACGCTCTGGAGCAGGTTTTCATCATGGATCTCTCTGTACTTTGCTCCATTCATCTTTCCCTTGCTCCTGAATAGTTGCCCAGCGCCTGCCGCTGAAAATCCCCACAGCATGATGCTGCCACTACCATGCTTCACTGTAGGGATGGTGCCAGGTTCCCTCCAGATGTGACGCTTTCATTCAGGCCAAATAGTTTAATCTTGGTTTCATCAGACCAGAGAGTCATTTATTGAGGAGTGGTTTCCTTCTGGCCACTACCATAAAGCTAAGATTGGTGGAGTGCTGCAGAGATGGTTGTCCTTCTGGAAGGTTCTCCCATCTCCATCTCTGGAGCTCTGTCAGAGTGACCATCGGGTTCTTGGACCAAGGCCCTTCTCCCCCGATTGCTCAGTTTGGCCAGCTCTAGGAAGATTATTGGTGGTTCCAAACTTATTCCATTTAAGAATGATGGAGGCCACTGTGTTCTTGGGAACCTTCAATGCTGCAGATATTTTTTGGTACCCTTCCCCAGATCTGAGCCTCGACACAATGCTGTCTCGGAGCTCTATGGACAATTCCTTCAACCTCATGGCTTGGTTTTTGCTCTGACATGCTCTGTCAACAGTGGGACCTTATATAGATAGGTGTGCACCTTTTCAAATCATGTCCTATCAATTGAATTTACCACAGGTTGACTCCAATCAAGTTGTAGAAACATCTCAAGGTAGTTCACTGGAAACAGGATGCACCTGAGCTCAATTTCGAGTCTCATAGCAATGGGTCTGAATACTTGTTAATATGGTATTTCAGTTTTTTATTTTAAATACATTTGCAAAAAATCTAAAAATCTGTGTTCGCTTTGCCATTATGGGATTTTGCGTAAAGACAAATAGTTTTTTAATCAATTTTAGAATAAGGCTGTAAAGTAACAAAATGTGGAAAAGGGAGGCAGATAAAATTGCAAAAGACCCTGGCTGCACACTGAAGTTCCAACACCCACCAGTATCATAGCAATACAACAATTGATCCAAACACATCTACGCCAGTTTTCTGTTTTTCTTTCCTATTTATCCTTTATTTATCCTCCAACTATCATCTGGTGTGTTGTCCTTCAGCCAATCAGAGTTCAGTTCAGTTGTTTCCTTTCATTATCCTGCTTTCTGTATCTGAGACATCCCAGCTAGCATATTTGGTTCCTTGGAAGTTGAGTGAACATGTGTTTTTGGTAATCGACTGCATCCAATTTGCTGAGTAGAGTGTTGGAGGCTATTTTGTAGAGTGTACAGTCTAACCAGACACCTAGGTATTTGTAGTTGTCCACATATTCTAAGTTAGAACCGTCCAGAGTAATGATGTTGGACGGGCGGGCAGGTGTGGGCAGCGATTGTTTGAAGAGCATGCATTTAGTTTTACTTGCATTTAAGAGCAGTTGGAGGCCACGGAAGGAGAGTTGTATGGCATTGAAGCTCGTCTGGAGGTTAGTTAACACAGTCCAAAGAAGGGCCAGAAGTATACAAAATGGTGTCGTCTGCGTAGAGGTGGATCAGAGAATCACCAGCAGCAAGAGCGACGTCATTGATGTATACAGAGAAAAGAGTCGGCCCGAGAATTGAACCCTGTGGCTCCCCCATAGACACTGCCAGAGGACCGGACAACAGGCCCTCTGATTTGACACACTGAACTCTGTCTGAGAAGTTGTTGGTGAACCAGGCGAGGCAGTAATTTGAGAAACCAAGTCTGTTGAGTCTTCCGATAAGAATTTGGTGATTGACAGACTCGAAAGCCTTGCCCAGGTCGATGAATATAGCTGCACAGCATTGTGTCTTATCAATGGCGGTTATGATATCATTTAAGACCTTGAGCGTGGCTGAGGTGCACCCATGACCAGCTCGGAAACCAGATTGCATAGCAAAGGTGCGAAGGTGCGGTGGGATTCGAAACGGTCGGTGTTCTGTTTGTTAACTTGGCTTTCGAAGACCTTAGAAAGGCAGGGCAGGATAGATATAGGTCTGTAGCAGTTTGGGTCTAGAGTGTCTCCCCCTTTGAAGAGGGGGAGACTAAGAGTGCTGAAGCTCTAAGAGTGCTGCAGCTCGAAGATAAGGGAGCACTGGAAGAGAAACCCTCTGCAGGATCCTGGATATCCAGCGTAGCGCTCCGGAGGAGGTGAGCAGGGTTCTCAGGAAGCCGGGATAGGCTGGGGAGAAGCGCTGCTTGTAGTAGGTTACTTAGAGTCTGGGGGGTTACTGTAGAGGCTTATTGCCTATTAGAATGTCCGCTCAGTTGCTCCAGCAATACATTGAAGCGCGGTCATGGCGTTCTGCTAAGTTCTGGAGTCCTTCCATAAGGTTTTGAAGTAACTCCTCGTGTCTTCCAATGGTGGCTCTTTGGGAGGAGACAGCGATGCGTAGCTGGTCTGAGTCTGCTGGGTCAGTCATGGCCAGTTTCCTAGTTTTCCCAATAATGGGGGGGGAGATGGTAGACACCTGGTGGGGGGTGGAGACAAACACAAAGACAGGTGAAAGAGATCAGGGTGTGACAGTAACCATGTTTGAACTTTTAGGAAACAAATTGCTCAGAATATTTATAAAACATGACACCAAATCAAATACATTTTTATTGGTCAGTTTACACATACTTTCAGATATTATCGCGGGTGTAAAGAAATGCTCATGCTCCTTAGTCCAACAGTGCAGTAATACTTAACAATACAAAACTATCAGAACTCAGGATAAGACCCAGATGCAGACAGCTAGAGTCACAGATGTTTATTGATCCAAACAGGGGGCAGGCAAAGGACAGGTCACAGGCAGGCAGAGCTCCGTAATCCAGGGTAGAGTCAGCCAGGTACAGAATGGCATGCAGGCTCGGGGTCAGGGCAGGCAGAATGGTCAGAACCGGGTATACTAGAAAACAGAACTTGAGAAAGCAGGGAGATCAAAATAAATTCAAAGATCAAAGTCTATGTTGAGACCGAAGGGAGCAAGGGTCTTTAAATTCAATTTAAAGATCAAAGTCTACATTGAGACCGAAGGGAGCAAGGGTCTTTAATTAAAAGACCCTTGCTCCCTTCGGTCTCAACGTAGACTTTGATCTGAAGCCATTCTTGTGATTATTGTGATTTTGCTATTGTAAATGTTTGTAGGCTTATGTAGCCAAATTGTATCTATCATCGTACGCTATCCATTTATGTTTTTTGTATGCTATCTTAATATATGAGAATTAACCAATGATATCAGGCCACACCTGGCCATGATTACAGACACCTGTGTGTCTTTTGACACTATATAAATGAGTCATCCCGCAGTGTTTGTCATTATACCCTGATGAAGACAGCTTGTCTGTCGAAACGTTGGACATATATATTTTTGCATCTGAGCTCCTAGAGTGTGCGGCTCTCCTTTATTTTTGAATTGTACATTTAGTGTATCTATATACTGGTGTGTACAGACAGTATGGACAGTATATGAATATAGAAAGGTGTGTACAGCAGTAGATATATAGAATGAGCCTTGACTAGAATGCAGCATATCAAATAAAATACAATTTTATTTGTCACATACACGTGGTTAGCAGATGTTAATGCGAGTGTAACAAAATGCTTGTGCATCTAGTTCCGACCATGCAGTAATATCTAACAAGCAATCTAACCTAACAATTTCACAACAACTACGTTATACACACAAGTGTAAAGGAATGAATAAGAATATGTGCATAAAGATATATGAATGAGCGATGGCCGAACGACATAGGCAAGATGCAGTAGATGGTATAGAGTACAGTATATACATATGAGATGAGCAATGTAGGGTATGTAAACATTATATAAAGTGGCATTGTTTAAAGTGGCTAGTGATACATTTATTACATCAATTTTTCATTATTAAAGTGGCTAGAGATGAGTCAGTATGTTGGCAGCAGCCACTCAATGTTGGTGATGGCTGTTTAACAGTCTGATGGTCCCCGCTTTGATGCACCTATACTGACCTCGCCTTCTGGATGATAGCGGGGTGAACAGGCAGTAGCTCGGGTGGTTGTTGTCCTTGATGATCTTTTTGGCCTTCCTGTGACATCGGGTGGTGTAGGTATCCTGGAGGGAAGGTAGTTTGCCCCCGGTGATGCGTTGTGCAGACCTCACTACCCTCTGGAGAACCTTACGGTTGTGGGTGGAGCAGCTGCCGTACCAGGCGGTGATACAGCCCGACAGGATGCTCTCGATTGTGCATCTGTAAAAGTTTGTGAGTGTTTTTGATGACAAGCCGGATTTCTTCAGCCTCCTGAGGTTGAAGAGGCGCTGCTTCGCCTTCTTCACAACGCTGTCTGTGTGGGTGGACCAATTCAGTTTGTCCGTGATGTGTACGATGAGGAACTTAAAACATTCCACCTTCTCCACTACTGTCCCGTCGATGTGGATAGGGGGCTGCTCCCTCTGCTGTTTCCTGAAGTCCACGATCATCTCCTTTGTTTTGTTGACATTGAGTGTGAGGTTATTTTCCTGACACCACACTCCGAGGGCCCTCACCTCCTCCCTGTAGGCTGTCTCATCATTGTTGGTAATCAAGCCTACCACTGTAGCGTTGTCTGCAAACTTGATGATTGAATTGGAGGTGTGCATGGCCACGCAGTCATGGGTGAACAGGGAGTACAGGAGAGGGCTGAGAACGCACCCTTGTGGGGCCCCAGTGTTGAAGATCAGCGGGGTGGAGATGTTGTTACCTACCCGCACCACCTGGGGGCGGCCCGTCAGGAAGTCCAGGACCCAGTTGCACAGGGCGGGGTCGAGACCCCGCCCTGTGCAATATGGTAATGGTGGCCCTCTTGAAGCATGTGGGAACAGCAGACTGGGATAAGTATTGATTGAATATGTCCGTAAACACACCAGCCAGCTGGTCTGCGCATGCTCTGAGGACGCAGCTGGGGATGCCGTCTGGGCTGGCAGCCTTGCGAGGGTTAACACGTTTAAATGTTTTACTCACGTTGGCTGCAGTGAAGGAGAGCCCGCAGGTTTTGGTAGCGGGCTGTGTCAGTGGCACTGTATTGTCCTCAAAGCGAGCAAAGAAGTTGTTTAGTTTATCTGGGAGCAAGACATCGTGGTCCGCGACAGGGCTGGTATTCCTTTTGTAGTCCGTGATTGACTGTAGACCCTGCCACATACCTCTCGTGTCTGAGCCGTTGAATTGCGACTCTACTTTGTCTCTATACTGAAGCTTAGCTTGTTTGATTGCCTTGTGGAGGGAATAGCTACACTGTTTGTATTCGGTCATGTTTCCGGTCACCTTACCCTGATTAAAAGCAGTGGTTCGCCCTTTCAGTTTTGCGCGAATGCTGCCATCAATCCACAGTTTCTGGTTGGGGAATGTTTTAATAGACGCTGTGGGTACAACATCACCGATGCACTTGCTAATAAACTCGCTCACCGAATCAGCTTATTCATCAATGTTATTGTCCGACGCTATGCGGAACATATCCCAGTCCACGTGATCGAAGCAATCTTGAAGCTTGGAATCCGATCATATGCATATACATATGAAGTGTGTAAAAGAGTATGTAAACATTATTAACTTCTTATGGCTGCAGGGGCAATATTGAGTAGCTTGGATGAAAGGTGCACAGAGGTGCCCAGAGTAAACGGCCTGCTCTTCAGTCATAGTTGCTAATATATGCATATTATTATTATTATTGGATAGAAAACACTCTGAAGTTTCTAAAACTGTTTGAATTATGTCTGTGAGTATAACAGAACTCATATGGCAGGCAAAATCCTGAGAAAAAATCCAAACAGGAAGTGGAAATTCTGAGGCTGGTGGATTTTCAACCAAGATCCCATTGAAATTACATTGAGATATGAATGGGTTTGCACTTCCTAGGGCTTCCACTAGATGTCAACAATCTGTAGAACTTTGTCTGATGACTCTACTGTGAAGGGGGGCCGGATGAGAGGAGAATTAGTCACCACTGCCATGAGGTGACCATTCTTTGACCATGCGCGTTCACATAAGAGGGAGCTCCGTTCCATCGCTCATCTGAAGTCAATGTAATTCTCCGGTTGGAACGTTATTCAAGATTTATGTTAACAACATTCTAAAGATTGATTCAATACATCGTTTGACATGTTTCTACTGACTGTTACGGAACTTTTGGACATTTCGTCACGTTTTAGTGAACGCGCTTCATGACTTTGGAATTGTTTACCAAACGCGGTGGCAAAAGTAGCTAATTGGACATAAATAACGGACATTATCGAACAAATCAAGCATTTATTGTGGACCTGGGATTCCTGGGAGTGCATTCTGATGAAGATCATCAAAGGTAAGGGAATATTTATCATGTAATATCTGGTTTCTGTTGACTCCAACATGACGGCTAATTTGACTGTTGTTCTGAGCGCCGTCTCAGATTATTGCATGGTTTGCTTTTTCTGTAAAGTTTTTTGGAAATCTGACACAGCGGTTGCATTAAGGAGAGGATATCTATAATTCCATGTGTATAACTTGTATTATCATCTACATTTATGATGAGTTTTTCTGTTGAATTGATGTGGCTATGCAAAATCACTGGATGTTTTTGGAAATAGTGAACGTAACATGCCAATGTAAACTCAGATTTTTTTATATAAATATGAACTTGTTCAAACAAAACATACATGTATTGTGTAACATGAAGTCCTATGAGTGTCATCTGATGAAGATCATCAAAGGTTAGTGATTAATTTTATCTCTATTTGTGCTTTTTTTTACTCCTATCTTTGGCTGGAAAAATTACTGTGTTTGTCTGTGATTTGGCGGTGACCTAACATAATCGTTTGTGGTGCTTTCGCTGACAATCCTATTTGAAATCGGACACTTTGGTGGGATTAACAACAAGATTACCTTTAAAATTATATAAGACACATGTATGTTTGAGGAATTTTAATTATGAGATTTCTGTTGTTTGAATTTGGCGCCCTGCACTTTCACTGGCTGTTGTCATATCGATCCCGTTAGCGGGATTGCAGCCATAAGAGTGACTAGTGTTCAATGTACATAGGGCAGCAGTCTCTAAGGTGCAGGGTTGAGTACCGGGTGGGAGCTGGTTTGTAACAGTGACTAATGTTCCGGGCAGGGTACTGTGCGGGGGCCAGTGATGACTATTTAACAGTCTGATGGCCTGGAGATAGAAGTTGTTTTTCAGTCCCAGCTTTGATGCACCTGTACTGTCTCCGCCTAGATGGTGGAACAGGCCGTGGCTCGGAGCTCCTTGATGATCTTCTTGGTCTTCCTTGAAAACAGGTGCTGTTGATGTCCTGGAGGGCAGGCAGTGTGCCCCCAGTGATGCGTTGGGCTGACCGCACCACCCTCTGGAGTGCCCTGCGGTTAAAGATGGTGCAGTTGCCTTATCAGGCGGTGATACAGCCCGACAGGATCCTCTCAATGGTGCATCTGTAGAAGTTTGTAAGAGTCTTAGGGGCTAAGACATTTCTTCAGCCTCCTGAGGTTGAAGAGGAGCTGTTGCGCCTTCTTCACCATGCTGTCTGTGTGGATGGACCATTTCAGCTTGTCAGTGATGTGCACACCGAGGAACTTGAAACTTTTCACCCTCTCAACTGTGGCCCGTTGATGTGAATGGGGCTTGCTCCCTCTGCTGTCTCCTGAAGTCCACGATCTGCTCCTTTGTTTTGTTGACATTGAGTGTGAGGTTATTTTCCTGACACCACACTCCGAGGGCCCTCACCTCCTCCCTGTAGGCTGTCTCATCATTGTTGGTAATCAAGCCTACCACTGTAGCGTTGTCTGCAAACTTGATGATTGAATTGGAGGTGTGCATGGCCACGCAGTCATGGGTGAACAGGGAGTACAGGAGGGCACTGAGCACGCACCTTTGTGGGCTCCCCGTGTGTGAGGATCAGTGTAGTGGAGGTGTTGTTGCCTACCTTCACCACCTGGGGTCGGCCCGTCAGAAAGTCCATGACCCAGCTGCACAGGGCAGGGTTCAGACCCAGGGCCCCAAGCTTAGTGATGAGCTTGGAGGGCAATATGCTGTTGAAGGCTGAGCTGTAGTCGATGAACCACATAAGTATTCCTCTTGTCCAGATGGGGTAGAGCAGTGTGCAGTACGATGGCGATTGCGTCATTGGTGGATTTGTTGGGGCGGTATGTAAATTGTGGTGGGTCTAGGGTGTCGGGTAAGGTGGAGGTGATCCTTAACTAACGTCTCAAAGCACTTCATGATGACAAAAGTAAGTGCCATGGGGCGATATACATTTAGTTCAATCTTGGGTAAAAAATCAATGGGGGACATCTTGAAGCAAGTGGGGACAACAGACTTGGATAGGGAGAGATTGAACATGTCCGTAAACACTCCAGACAGCTGGTCTGCACATGCTCTGAGGACGCGGCTTGGGAAGCTGTCTCACCTACATCAATAAGCGCAAAACGAATATAAAAGCAGGAACGCAGGCTTTATCATTGTTTTTTTATAGAAATGTTTGGCGATTGACTAGAAATGCCTTGGCGATCAACCAGTAGATCACAATCAACCGGTTGGTGACCACTATGTTAAAGTAATGGAATAACAAGAAAATAAAGTTTTTTTGTCAAGGTCCTTAAATGTGCTGAAAATGTTCCTAAGTCAAGCAACTATCTTGTACCATTCCCAGAAAGTTGTGGGAAGGTTGTATGTAAAATAACCATAGGACAACCACGCTCTCACCAAGCTCCAAGAAACATATGGTTCTCAGAACGTTATGTGCTAGCTGGGATCAGATTTTGAATTTTGTAATCTGGGAAGTATCCAGTGACCTCTCTTAAGAAAAATAAGAACTATAGAGTGAGCCCAATTTACTGTCTTTTACAAAACACTCTGGTCTGGCTGGCAGAATCACACAGAGAGGAGAACTCATACCTCTGTAACACATGCAATGGGGCTGCTGCGTCTGCTAATGGCACTGTTATTCATCATCCAAACTCTTAGTCTTGAGCCCTTTATTCTCTCTGGGTTTAAACTCCAGGTCTTTTAGGATTCTTTAATAACCCTTACAAAGCATCATATCCTCTGAGAGATCTATGGATTCCTCTATAATTCAAACCTGTCTGATCTTTGATGAATACATGGAGACACTCCAGTAATGGCTGAAGTTGATGACATACAGATGTAAGATCTTAATTTGATCAAGCTGTTGCAATGCAAGAAATATACAACTTGTATTTGAGGTTTAAAAAGGCTTCAGAAATGTGTAATTTCCACTTAGAAATCTCGGACTTGATTTTCCCCAATGAAAAATGTGTCAACCCCTACAAGGACCATGGATACAAAAAGTATTATATTTGTATCTACATTCAACTGGTGAAAGTTGGGGAGGGATCCCTATTAGGGTGTGGTGCCTGGCCTTATTATTCCTTGTCTGATTCAAATTTTGGAATCTATTTTTACCAAACTAGAATCATAATATAATTAAAGAAGTTCATTGAAGGTTGATTATGATAACTATGATCTCTTTTCTTTCTCTCCCACCATCTAAAATGTTTGTGGATTGGTTGGGAAGGCTATTCACTACAATCAGGGCTATGTATACTTACTACAAAATGGCACCTTTATAGCCATCAAAGACTAGGTCTCACGGGGGGCAGCGATGTATCCTGATTTCATTCAGGATGGTAATATGGAAGACTATTATGGCTATGCTTAAGTTTTTTACAAGTATTCCCCATTACAAATTGTCTTTAATTATCATTAGCATGATGCACTTTCTTTATCTTTCTTCACAGCCTGAATGGCCACAAATACTTTAGGTTCCACTATTATGATAAGCTGAAATGCAAAGGGACTATCAGCAGAATAAGAAGAAATAAGATTCTCTCACATTTACACAAATTAAATGGCAGAAATTGTTTTTCTCCAAGAAACCCACCTACACCCTCGAGGTCAAAATCGTCTTGCAAATGTATGGGTGGATCAACAGTTCCACACACATTTTAACTCCAAAAGCCACAGTACAGCAATTATAATACACAAGGACGTGCAGTTCACTCCTAGCAATGCCATATCCGATGACAATGGGCATTATATGTGATTGTTTCTGGAATACTATTAAAAAAATTGTGATGACCATATCTTCTTTACTAACATGATTTCACTGATCCCAAACATGGATACACACCTTCTAATACTTGGTGGGAACTTAATTTGTGTTTTAAATCCAATCCTCGACCACTCCAAATAAATAAACAGCAACCTTCATCTACACTGTGGATTTAACAAGTGACATCAATAAGGGATAAAAAAAATCTGTTTCTGTTATTAATACTTAATGCAATTACAGTTGATTCGTAAAGTATTCAGACCTCTTGACCTTTTCCACATTTTGTTATGTTACAGCCTTATTCTAAAATGTATTTTTTCATCAGTCTACACAATACTCCATAATGACAAAGCAAAAACGTTGTTTTAAAAGTTGTTGGCAGATTTATATATATATATATTTTTTAAATATCACATTTATATAAGTATTCAGACCCTTTACTCAATACTTTGTTGAAGCACCTGTTGCATAGATTACATCCTCGAGTGGTCTTGGGTATGACGCTACAAGCTTAGCACAAGGGGAGTTTCTCACATTCTTCTCTGCAGATCCTCTTAAAGCTCTGTCAGGTTGGATGGGGAGGGTCGCTGCACAGCTATTTTCAGGTCTCTCCAGAGATGCTTGATCGGTTTCAAGTCCGGGCTCCTGCTGGGCAGCTCAAGGACATTCAGAGACATGTCCCGAAGACACTCCTACGTTATCTTGGCTGTGTGCTTTAGGTCATTGTCCTGTTGGAAGGTGAACCTCTGTCCCAGTCTGAGGTCCTGAGTGCTCTAGAGCAGGTTTTCATCAAGGATCTCTCTGTACTTTGCTCTGTTCATCCTTCCCTCAATCCTGACTAGTCTCCCAGGGATGGTGGCAGGTTGGTGGCAGAATGAGTCTTTTTCCATAACAGACATGGAAAAAACCTTTCCATGGTGTTTCCTCATGTTTCCTCCAGATGTGATGCTTGGCGTTCAGGCCAAAGAGTTCAATCTTGGTTTCATCAGACCAGAGAATCTTGTTTCTCATGGTCTGATGAGCCTTTTGGCAAACTCCAAGTGGACTGTCATGCGCCTTTTACTGAGGAGTGGCTTCCGTCTGGCCACTCTACCATAAAGGCCTAATTGGTGGAGTGCTGCAGAGATGGTTGTACTTCTGGAAGGTTCTCCCATCTCCACAGATGAACTCTGGGGCTCTGTTAGGGTGACCATTGGATTCTTGGTCACGTCCCTGACCAAGGCCCTTCTCCCCCGATTGCTCAGTTTGGCCGGGTGGCCAGAGTCTTGTTTTTTTCAAAACTTATTCCATTTAAGAATGATGGAGGCTACTGTGTTCTTGGGGATCTTCAATGCTGCAGACATTTTTTGGTACCCTTCCCCAGATCTGTGCCTCAGCACAATGCTGTCTCGGAGCACTACTGACAATTCCTTCGACCTCATGGCTTGGTTTTTGCTCTGACATGCACTGTCAACTAAGGGACCTTATATGGACAGGTGTGTGCCTTTCCAAATCATGTCCAATCAATTGATTTTACCGCAGGTGGACTCTAATCGAGTTGTGGAAACATCTCAAACATGATCAATGGAAACAGGATGCACCTGAGCTCAATTTCGAGTCTCATAGCAAAGGGTCTGAATACTTATCTAAATAAGGTATTTAAAACAAAATGTATCTACTCTGCCCCAATTAAGACAGGCATCTACATCTGCCCCAATTAAGACAGGCATCTACATCTGGCCAAATTAAGACAGGCATCTACATCTGGCCCAATTAAGACAGGCATCTACATCTGGCCAAATTAAGACAGGCATCTACATCTGGCCCAATTAAGACAGGCATCTACATCTGGCCCAATTAAGACAGGCATCTACATCTGGCCCAATTAAGACAGGCATCTACATCTGGCCAAATTAAGACAGGCATCTACATCTGGCCCAATTAAGACAGGCATCTACATCTGGCCAAATTGCTATATTACGGCACAAAAATGGGAACGCGTTCGTAGACCCCAACGGCATCAATTTAAATGTTTCTACCAGAACTCATATATGTCAGAAACGACAAACAGCTCCCATATGGAGTCTTTCTATGAGAAACTTGACGTTCCGACTATAAATACAGAACAATGAACCATACTTGCCTGTTCATTCTCTATATCGGAAATAGGTCAAGCCATCGCTAGCATGCAATGCGGGAAATCACTGGGACCCGATGGATTCCAGGTAGAATTTTATAACATATTCTCTCTTAGATTAACCCCACTTTATGCACGGTTTTCTCAGAGGCAATTGATACAAATAAACTACCTCCAACCCTTAATCAGGCAGTCATATCAGTCTTACAACAAAAAAAAGACAAAGACTCATCCATTTGCGGATCCTACAGGCCAGTCTCTTTGCTTTGTGTCAATTTATAACATGTTAGTGAAAGTCCTCTCACACCATCTGACAACTGTCATGCTATCCATAATTCACCCGGATCAAACAAACTTTATGGCAGGACGACAATCGATTTTCAACATCCGACACCCTTTCAATATAGTCAATGCCAGTTAGTCAACGGAATCGCTTTAAGTAGTAACCTTGCTGGGCGCTGAAAAGTCATTAGATCGAATCGAATGGGAATACATATTTACAGCCCTTGGTAAATTACGATTTGGTCAAGTACTTAAATCATGGATCAAAATATTATACTCATCCCCCATGGCGTCTGTATGTACAAGCAAAAGTAATCTCAGACTACTTCCCTCTACATAGAGGCACGAGACAGGGATGTCTACTTTTGCCGCTTTTTTATATTGCGATAGAACTGCTTGCTACTGTAAATCCCTACGAACAAATTAACATTTTGCAAGTATAAATAGAGCCGGTGTAAATCACAAACTTTCGTTATATGCAGAAAACCTTCTGCTGTTTATTTCGGACCCTCACAATACAATCCCCACGGTTATAGATACGCTGAATATATTCTGCAGGATCTCAGGTTTAAAAAAACCCTGAGATTGTTCAGTTGAGAACAAGTTCTCATTTACAACTGCGACCTGACCAAGCAGTGCTTTGGATTTTTTCTCAGGTTTTTGCCTGCCATATGAGTTCTGTTATACTCACAGACATAATTCAAACAGTTTTAGAAACTTCAGAGTGTTTTCTATCCAATACTAATAATAATATGCATATATTAGCAACTATGACTGAGGAGCAGGCCGTTTACTCTGGGCACCTCTGTGCACCTTTCATCCAAGCTACTCAATACTGCCCCTGCAGCCATAAGAAGTTAACTTGGCTTTCAAATACTTTAGAAAGGCAGGGCAGGATGGATATAGGTCTGTAACAGTTTGGTCTGTAACAGTTTGGGTCTAGAGTGTCAGTTTGGGAGTGTCTCCCGCTTTGAAGAGGGGGATGACCGCGGCAGCTTTCCAATCTTTAGGGATCTCAGACGATACGAAAGAGAGGTTGAACAGGCTAGTAATAGGGGTTGCAACAATTGCGGCGGATAATTTTAGAAAGAGAGGTTCCAGATTGTCTAGCCCAGCTGTCTGGATTTGGGTGAAGGAGAAGAGGGAGGGCGCTTGAGCAGGTTGCTGCGGGGGGTGCAGAGCTGTTGGCCGGGGTAGGGGTAGCCAGGTGGAAAGCATGGCTGGCTGTAGAAAAATTCTTATTGAAATTCTCGATTATCATAGATTTATCGGTGGCGACAGTGTTTCCTAGCCTCAGTGCAGTGGGCAGCTGGGAGGAGGTGCTCTTATTCTCCATGGACTTTACAGTGTCCCAAAACTTTTTGGAATTAGTGCTACAGGAAGGTTACAAGCTGAACCTGAACCAAAGGATTATATTCCCAGTGAATGACACAGCATCTTGTGCATCTTTCAATGGAATTCCCTTTAAATGAACCCCTTCATTTAGCTTGGTATAGAAATAACCCAGAGCTATAGTACAATGAGGTTGACGGCCCATGCTGCCAATCTCCTCCTCAGGCCGCATTAATTCCATCAAAATTGTAACATTGTCCAATAAAAAAAAATAATAATCTAGACATGACACATTTTCATTCCCACCTCTTTTTTAAAGTCTCTTGACCAAATCATAACATCTTTCATTTGGAACAACAAGAAACCGACAATCTGCAAACCAGTTCTAGAACAACCGAAAATAAAACCATCTTTGCTGTACTAAATTTCTACACCCTCGATTTTGATCTCGAGGGTGTAGGTGCGTTTCTTGGAAAAAAACAATTTCTGCCTATTGGACATACACATATAAAAACAAGGATGAACGTACAGTATATTGTCTGTTATGGAAAAAGACTCATTCTCTCTGATCGTTCCACTCTCGCTACTCTGCTCCCAAATAAGCATGGGACTAACCTCCCACATAGGGAACCCCGCAGAAGTGAAAAGCGCCTTGAAGATATGGACACGGTTCAGAAGTAATTTTGGTCTGAAAGAGATGATCACTCTTATGCTGTTATGTGCCAACTTCTATTTCCAACCATTAACTGATTCCGCATTCAAGCAATGGTATCAAAACGGAATTTCGACCCTTGTGGATCTCTTCCCAAACTTCCAGAATTCCTGAAAAGCAAACACAATTTCATTTTTTCCCAGATACTTACAAATACAGAGCTATGCTTCAAAGCATCTCAACCTGTTGCCATCTCTTCCACCCAGGAGCATCATTGGCTAACACTTAGAATAACCTCAGTGCCAGGGGAAACATCTCCAGAATATACAAAACCATCCAAAACATGAGAAGCCTGTCATTAGTAAAGACAAAGGCTTCCTGGGAGAAAGAAATGGCAACAGAAATATCAGAAGGAATGTGGCAATCCTCCATTAAGCGTATTCATTCATCGTTTATTTGTGTAAGACACAGTTTGATTAAATTTAAAACCTTTCACTGTCTGCATCTGTCAAGAAGCAGGATGTCAAAAATTAACCCAACAATGGACTAGGTGCCAAATCAAATCCAATCAAATTGTAATTGTCACATGCGCTAAAAACAACAGGTGTAGACCTTACCGTGACATGCTTACTTACAAGCCCTTAACCAACAATGCACTTCAAGAAATAGAGTTAATATAAAATATTTACTAAATTACCTAAAGTAATTTTTAAAATAAAAAGTAACACACTAAAATAACAATACCAAGGCTATAAACAGGGGGTACCGGTACCGAGGGGTACAGGTTAGTCAAGCTAATTTGTACATGTAGGTAGGGGTAAAGTGACTATGCAAAGGGGGTGGGGGTTCAATATAAATAGTCCAGGTGGCCATCTGAATAATTGTTCAGCAGTCTTATGGCTTGGGGGTAGAAGCTGTTAAGGAGCATTTTGAACCTAGACTTGGCACTCCGGTACCGTTTGCCGTGCGGTAGTAGATAGAATAGTCAATGACTTGGGTGAATAAATTGACCCCAACCCAAATTTTTGGGGCCTTCCTCTGACACGTCTAGTATATAGGTCCTGGATGGCAGGAAGCTTGGCCCCAATGATGTACTGGGCCGTGCGCATTACCCTCTGCAGCGCCTTGCAGTCGGATGCCAAGTTTTTGCCATACCAGGCGGTGATGCAACCAGTCAGGATGCTCTCGATGGTACAGCTGTAGTACTTTTAGAGAATCTGGGGACCCATTCCAAATCTTTTCAGTCTTCTGAGAGGGAAAAGTTGTTGATGTGCCCTCTTCTGTCTTGGTGTGTTTGGACCATCATAGTTTGTTGGTGATGTGTACACCAAGGAACTTGAAACTCTCGCTCCACTACAGCCCCGTTGATGTGAATGGGGGGCGTTTTCGGCCCTCCTTTTCCCGTAGTCCACGATCATCTCCTTTGTCTTGCTCATGTTGAGGGAGAGGTTGTTGTCCGAATAAGGCGGTGTATGGTTGGGGTCTCTGACCTCCTCCCTATAGGTTGTCTCATTGTTGTCGGTGATCAGGCCTACCACTGTTGTGTCATCAGCAAACTTAATGATGGTGTTGGAGTCGTGCTTGGCCACGCAGGCGTGGGTGAACAGGGAGTACAGGAGGGGACTACGCACGCACCCCTGAGGGGCCATCGTGTTGAGGATCAGTGTGGCAGATGTGTTGTTGCCTACCTTTACCACCTGGGGGCAGTCCGTCAGGAAGTCCAGGATCCAGTTGCAGAGGGAGGTGTTTAGTCCCAGGATCCTTAGCTTAGTAGTGACCTTTGTGGGCACTATGGTGTTGAAGGCTGAGCTGTAGTCAATGAACAGCATTCTCACTTAGGTGTTCCTTTTGTCCAGGTGGGAAAGGGCAGTGTGGAGTGCCATCCGGCTCCTGCTACATTATATCATATGTTTTGGGAATGTCCGTCTTTATTTTTGGTTCGGCATTTTCAATACTTTATCCAGGGCCTGCGATCAAACAATTGACCCCAACCATACACCGCCTTATTCGGGATAACCCCAGGGAATAATGTCACAAATAATCAATCGGACATCATGGCATTCACATCTCTGCTAGCCCGCTGACTAATCTTATTTGAGTGGAATTCTGCTACCCCACCCTTCCATTCACAATGGGTTGGAGACATTCTATCTGTCTTTACATTTTAGAAAATTAGGTTCACTACCCAAGGTGCTACTGAAAATGTGCAAAGTTAGGGCAGCCTTTTGAATGTATATAATCAAGGTCAGACACCTACAGATGTAGCCCTACACACAAACTACAGATGAATAAGATAAATGCGCTCTACACACAGCAAAGCGGAGAAGTATTTGTGAACTCGGGGCTGAAATAAAATAAATGAGTATATCCACATACAGTACTTTGTATATATAGTGTATTTCAATACTCTTTCCACCTATAATGTACACGTAACAAAAATATAAACATAACATGTAAAGTGTTGGTTCAATGTTTCATGAGCTGAAATAAAGGATCCCAGAAATGATCCACGCACACAAAATGCTTATTTCTCCCAGATTTTGTGCACAAATTTGCTTACATCCCTGTTAGTGAGTGTTTCTCCAATGCCAAGATAATCCATCCACCTAACATGTGTGGCATATCAAGAAGCTGATTAAACAGCATAATCATTACCCAGGTGCACCGTGTGCTGGGGACAATAATAGGCCACTCTAAAATGTGTAGTTTTGTCACACAACACAATGCCACAGATGTCTCAAGTTTTTGAGGGAGTGTGTAATTGGCATACTGACTGCAGGAATGTCCACCAGAGCTGTTGCCAGAGAACTGAATGTTAATTTCTATACCATAAGCCACCTCCAACAGAGATAACGTGATGAGATCGTGAGGCCCATTGTTGTGCCAGTCATCCTCCGCCATCCCCTCACGTTTCAGCATGATAATGTACGGCCCTATGTCGCAAGGATCTGTACACAATTCCTGGAAGCTGAAAATGTCCCAGTTCTTCCATGGCCGGCATACCCTCCAGACATGTCACCCATTGAGCACATTTGGGATGCTCTGGATTGATGTGTACGACAGCGTGTTCCAGTTCCCTCCAATATCCAGCAACTTCGCACAGCCAATAAAGAGAAGTGGGACAACATTCCACAGCCTGATCAACTCTATGCGAAGGAGATGTGTTGTGCTGCATGAGGAAAATGGTGGTCACACCAGATACTGACTAGTTTCTGATTAAGGTATCTGTGACCAAGAGATGCATATCTGTATTCCCAGTCATGTGAAACCCATAGATTAGGGCCTAATGAATTTATTTAAATTGACTGATTTCCTTATATAACCTGTAACTCAGTAAAATCTTTGAAATTGTTGCATGTTGTGTTTATATTTTTGATCAGTATACTGTACAATAAGTGCAAGATGCATATTACCTGTTCTATTGGTTAAATACAGTTCCTATTCAAATCCTTATGATGCCACTGTGAGAATTGGTCAGATGGAACATGGTTTGTGTCCCTTAGGTTCAATGCAGACCACAGTTCATAAACACAGCATATTCCAGGAAATACTTGACAATAACCTTTGGTAATTTGATATTCCTCCTCAACATAGAATTATGTAAAACATAACATGTGCTTCCATTCTAAAGCCACTACAGATCTAGTGCTAAATGAAATGGAGATGTTTTGTAGAGTCATGTAGAGAGAATACTTGTACAGTATGTTCAAAAGTACCAGCATTAAAAGTAGCAGTGCTAGTATCTTCACCTTAACCTCAAAACACATTTTTCCAGATAATATCTTAGTTGAACAATTCATGGATGTGCCGGGATGAAGGCAAGGAAATTGTTGTTCGTCTTCCAGTCTAGGTATCTTTATTCTCTATACCCCACATCACTGGACGGACTTTCCCTCTGGAAATAACTCCACAACAGTTTGCAACAAATATGACTGCATTTATTGTCTTTTTATCTCTTTGTGTGTCTACTAGCTATAATGGAGGTTAAAGATACAAGAAGAACAGAGTCTGTCTTCCGGTAATTCTGTTTGCAGAGCAGGTTTCACTTTCAAAGTCATCCTCCAGTGACAGGTTGTATGACCTTTCCGACCTGTGATTGATCATGACCTCTGATCTTTGTGGTTGAGATGTACACTGAAATGGCCTTATGTTTCCTTGAGGACATCATGGGACATTTCCATCCTGTCCTGTTTCGTTTCAGAGAAATCACTCTACATTACAGTAAATGTTAAGTTTTGCTGAAGTTGAATTGCTTCACCCCTCTTACCAGCATGAATGGTGGGCAGAGAATTTTTATTTGTCCACAAATGCTGTGGAAAAATACACTAGCTCATACAAGTTTTATAAATAATGACCTAGCCAGCTGGCACATGGTGAGAGAAAACAAATAATCGAGAGAGGGAGAGAAGAGAGAAAAAAGAGAGTGAGAAGGTATAGAGAAAAGAGAGGGAAGATAGAGAAAAGAGAGATAGAAGAGAGAATGAAGAGAAAAAAGAGCGAGTGAAGAGAGAGAAAAGAGAGAGAGAATGAAGAGAGAGAAAAGAGAGAATGAAAAGAGAGTGGAGAGAGTGAAGAGAAAGAGAATGAAAAGAGAGAAAAGAGAGAAACGAGAGAGGCGACACTATGCTGTGAAAGGCATCTTCAGTGTGGCGGGAACAGCAGAACAGAAGATAAATCACTCAACCGGTTTTCTACATCCACCCCTGGATCCTACACATACAGTGTGTGCTATTTTCACACCATCAGTTCCCACATTAGATCAACACTCTGTAGACCAAAGCCTGCCAGAACTAAGGACTTAAACACTGTCTGATATCAATTCATCTCTAGCTCAACTTCAGAGGATAAATCATATTAATATTGTGACTCAAAATAGAAGACATCTGGATAGTTTATTTCTGTACAGACATTATGATGCTCGTGTTTCTGCGGTCAGTGAATGAGGAACACTTTGTTTTCTGCTGGAGTTTCCTCTGATGAAAAACAGACATTCTGACAACTTAGAGTGCAAACAAAATTCCTTGACTGCAGACAATAACAATAATATAGACATTTCCATTAAAGAAGCTTTATTCTTGTTACATCATGACACTGTAGACAGTGCTATTACATGAGGATTGTTTAAAAAAAATGTAACTATGACATGACATCAGCATGCCATGTGATATATAACACAAAATAAGTGTGTTGTTGTTAGCTGCACGTCAATGATCGTCAACTAAAAACAAAGATGTATTCTGATTGGGTGATACGAGGTGAAAAGTGCAATTGGCACAGATTGAATTCAAAATGATGACTTGACATGGCAGAATGCAAGAAGTATAAAACAGATGGGGACAAAGGGCAGGCCCTGTGATAAAGAGACAGAGAAAGAGAGAGAAAGAAAGAGAAACACAATAATAGAGTGTAAGTGAGAAATACAGGCTGATAGTAAGAGACAGTAACAGAGACAAAGAGAGTATGAAGGAAGTAAGAGCAAGAGAGAGTGAAAGCTTGGTGGCTAAGCAGAGGCTCCTGTCAGACTGCTGTGGCGAAGCCTATGCGGTTGTTGCGACGGTCAAACTCTGTGTAGTAGCGGGCGATGAAGTTAGCTCCCAGGATCCAGATAGGGCCAGTAGGAGGCGGCACATCCAAACCCCTAAAGGTCACACTACAGATGTCCTCTCCAAACTGAGATTGCTGCAGACGGAGAGCAAATCATAAAAAAATACTGATAAAGACTTCCATAAATGTGTATTTATAAAACCTACATGTCACATCTATAACACAAAGTAAACATGACATAGTAGCTACAAACGTAAACATGACAATTGCCCTGTACAGTATATCCCAGTTGCGCCAATTTCCGTTACTTACCCATAAGATGTAGTCCTCCTCAGTGAGTGAGTACTCATGTCCTCCGAGGTGGAAGGTGACACTGGGTAAGGACTTCACCAGGTCACAGTTTACAGTGTACTGAAAGGAGAAAAAACAACACATCTTATTCCACCCATAAGGTAAGGTAAGATGCTAGTTAAGAGACTGTTTAGGCAATAAAGATACAGTCTGTGGCTCTGTGATGTACATACCCCTCCCTCTGCCAGTTCTGTGGCTCCAATGGTTTTCATCAGTACAGACACAGAGGAGGCGGGGCCTGTGATGTAGGAGGAGCCTGTGTCAATCACTGCCGTACAGCCTTCCTTACAGAACAGCATCTCCTCCCCCACTGTCACCCTGGGAGAGAGAGAGAGAAAAAGAGAGAGACAATTACACACACATACACATGTAAAGTTCATTGACACAGGAAAATGTGTATATACTGACCCACAGATAAACAAACAAACAGACAGAGACAGACAGACAACTTGCACATCAGTGGAGGTTGGTGAGAAGAGCTATAGGAGGACGGGCTCATTGTAATGGCTGGACTGGAATTAATGGAACGGAGTCAAACGTGGTTTCCATATATTTGATACCATTGCATTTATTCCATTCTAGCCATTACAATGAGCCTGTCCTCCTATAGCTCCTCCCACCAGCCTCCACTGTTGCACATGTACACATACACACATAGCTGTCACATCTCACCCTTTCATGTTGACCTCCCATTTTCCTGCCTCACTGGTGCCCATGTAGTTGAAGGTACCAGTGTAGTACTCTGGGTCTGTTCCTCCCATCACTAGCTCTCCACCTGGTTTGTGCATTGGGTCCCTGAGAGAAGAAAAACAGATTGCCCGGATTACTATTCATAGGTTGCACCTCCATCAATCGGTTGCATCATGCCATTGTTGTGCACGTTTTCAAGCCGCCCTCTGCCTTAGTGGTGCCAAAAAGTTGTAATAAGCTCAGTCATTCTGAACGGGGGCCACCCAGTCACTCAGTCATTCTGAACGGGGGCCACCCAGTCACTCAGTCATTCTGAACGGGGGCCACCATGTCACTCAGTCATTCTGAACGGGGGCCACCATGTCACTCAGTCATTCTGAACGGGGGCCACCATGTCACTCAGTCATTCTGAACGGGGGCCACCATGTCACTCAGTCATTCTGAACGGGGGCCACCCAGTCACTCAGTCATTCTGAACGGGGGCCACCATGTCACTCAGTCATTCTGAACGGGGGCCACCCAGTCATTCTGAACGGGGGCCACCCAGTCACTCAGTCATTCTGAACGGGGGCCACCATGTCACTCAGTCATTCTGAACGGGGGCCACCCAGTCATTCTGAACGGGGGCCACCCAGTCACTCAGTCATTCTGAACAGGGGCCACCCAGTCACTCAGTCATTCTGAATGGGGGCCACCCAGTCATTCTAAACGGGGGCCACCCAGTCACTCTGAACGGGGGCCACCCAGTCACTCAGTCATTCTGAACGGGGGCCACCCAGTGTGCAAAACCTGATTGAATCAGCATTGTTTCCCCTTCATTTCAACCAAAGAAATATTTGTGATGTTGAATCAATGTGGAAAACTGATTGGATTTGCAAAAAGTCATCAACATAAGAGAACTTCGTCAATGATATGGTGACAATTTTTGTTGATTTCACATTGAATTCACGATAGTTGATGACTCAACCAGAAGAGGCTGGTGGGAGGAGCTATAGGAGGACGGTCATTGTAATGACTGGAATGGAATCAATAGAATGGAGTCAAACACGTTGTTTCCATGTGTTTGGTACGATTCTATTGATTCCATTCCAGCTATCATAATGAGCCTGTCCTCCTACAACTCCCACCAGCCTCCTCTGGACTCAACGAAATGTAAATCAAAAGTAGACATTGAAATGACATCCGTGCCCAGTGGGTAATGACTGTTTCATCTAACTTTCACTATAGTAGCCTGGAAATGCAGTGACATTGCTAAAGTAGGCAAATATAGTGTTAAACATGGACTTAAAGGAGATTGGAATAATACTGTGAAAATTATGATAATGCCCTTTTAGTGTAATACCTGTTAGAAAAGGACATTTCTGCCTGTTTTGGTGGGATGGAGTCTTGGCCTGCCAGGTGACACCACCAGGCAATAAATTAGTTAATAGACCAATAAGAAATAGAGTTCCAAAGCTCTCTGCCAATGTCAGCTAGTTCTCAGTTTTCCCCTCCCCACTCAGACCATTGAAAGACAGTCCTAGCTAAATTATTGCTTGAGAAATGTCTCTTTCCTAAGAAGCTATGTTTGATTCTTATTGACCATTTCAATTTGAAAACAATCACAGTAAGGTACATAATTGGTACCTAGAAATTATTTGATATTGAGATAAAGGTCCAATGCAGCCATTTTTAAGTAAAAAGAAGTCTACTTATCTCAAGTCTGAATCAGGCCCTATATAAACAGTGACAGTGATATCACCTACTTGCTATAATAGACAGAGAAGACCTCCTCCTTGAGGACGTGCTGGGACATGATGCGGTCGAACACAGGGGTGATACCGTCAATGGCCACGTTGGGGTAGCCCATCCCAAGGACCCCGTCAAACTTGGCAAAGATGAAGGGGATGGCAGGCAGGGCTGTGGCCTCTGCAAATACCTGGACCACTGGGATGCCACCCACCTGGGGAATGCACAGAGTAAGATATAAATTGTCCCTCAATACCTAGATCCAGGTTTACCCCTAGTAAGATAATCCTTCGGTAGATCAGTACTTATGGGCAATGTCTACTACTTTTCCCATATTGATCACAAAAAAGCATGTTTAAAAGGGATGATAGGACACAGATGAGGAGAAAGGGTACGAAGATTATTTTCTTAGAGTGGTGTAACGTTACACTCACCACAACCACATCCTCACTCAGGAATCCCCTGACGTTTCCAGAGGCATACTGGATGGAGAAACCTGTCCCGTTCTTGATGTGCGTCCGGGACTTAGAACTGTCGTATCTGTTGTGGGTAACTGGGAGTTCAAAGGTCATTGTGTCATTATCGTCCAGGAAGCAATTAAACATACAGGTTTTATGTGTGTGTGTGGGAGGCCAGGGGGACATGCTCATTTTGGAAGTGTGCTGTTCATTTGACGGCTACATGTAGCAGGCCATTGCAGAGAAGCTGCATAAGTACCAGCCCCTTGTGGCATGCTTGGACACCCTCGGGTGTAGGTGCAAGCTGGAGGCTCTGATATTTGGCAGTCTCGGCCACGTACACAGGCTTGCAGTGCATGGCCTCCAGATTGCGGGCCTGACAAAAACTATGGCAAAGCTATTGGGTAAGTACTGTGCTGTTCAGCTGTCGTGGGCAGCCTCGCTGGTTGGAGAAGGAGGTGCTTTCTGTATCCTTGAATGCCATGCATACGGGGATCTTTAAAATGGTTGGATCCTTTTTTTGTAAATTTGATTAGTGGATTCAAATAAAATGTTTAAAATGTTTGTGTTTGTATGTGTGTGTGTGCGCATGCGTGTGCATGTGTGTAGGGCCATCATGCACCCCAAAAATATGAGGTGGCACAAAGTACGCTAGCATGGCTCGGGGGTTGAGAATTTAACATTATTCAAACACCTGAGATATCTTTTTCCTGCTATCTAGAGACACTTAATATGCTTCTCTGCATCTCTGCTAAAACCTGGGTAAAAGATTGAGTCTTTTAAGAGTCTTATTCAGTACATTTAGTTATGGCTCGCTTTTATAAAGTCTACCATCCTTGTCAGCAGGAGTGCCAGCTAAGATACAGCTAACTGCCAAAATAAAGGAAACACTTTAGTAAATGAGACATACAAAGTATATTGAAAGCAGGTGCTTCATTATATGGTTCCTGAATTAATTAAGCAATTAACCTTTTACAGCAGTGGGCTAAATCAGGTTGTTTGCAGTATTAAATATTTCTACTTTGTAACAAAAGTACACACCTCACATACATGGTTATGGGCTTTAAAAAATTACACCTGTACCATGTCAGATATAGGGTCGGAACAGAGTCAATGTGCAGGGGCACCACATACACTTAGGTTGGAGTCATTAAAACTAGTTTTTTCAAACACTCCACAAGTTTCTTGTTAACAAACTATAGTGTTGGCAAGTCGGTTAGGACACCTTCTTTGTGCATGAGACAAGTAATTTTTTCAACAATTGTTTACAGACAGATTATTTCACTTAATCACAATTCCAGTAGGTCAGAAGTTTACATACACTAAGTTGCCTGCGCTTTTAAACAGTTTGGAAAAGTCCAGAAAATGATGTCATGGCTTTATAAGCGTCTGATAGGCTAATTGACATCATTTGAGTCAATTTGAGGTGTACCTGTGGATGTATTTCTAGGCCTACCTTCAAACTCAGTGCCTCTTTGCTTGACATCATGGGGACATCTAAAGAAATTAGCCAAGACCTCAGAATAAAAAGTGTAGACCTCCACAAGTCTAGTTCATCCTTGGGAGCAATTTCCAAATGCCTGAAGGTAACACGTTCATCTGTACAAACAATAGTATGCAAGTATAAACACCGTGGGACCACGCGGCCATCATACCGCTCAGGAAGGAGACGCGTTCTGTCTCCTAGAGATGAACGTACTTTGGTGCGAAAAGTGCAAATCAATCCCTGAACAACAGCAAGGGACCTTGTGAAGATGCTGGAGGAAACAGGTACAAAAGTATCTATATCTACAGTAAAACGAGTCCTATATCGACATAACCTGAAAGGCCGCTCAGCAAGGAAGAAGCCACTGCTCCAAAACTGCCATAAAAAAGACAGACTACGGTTTGCAACTGCACATGGGGACGAAGATCGTAGTTTTTGGAGAAATGTCCTCTGGTCTGATGAAACAAAAATAGAATTGTTTGGCCATAATGACCGTCGTTATGTTTGGAGGAAAAAGGGGGATGCTTGCAAGCCGAAGAACACCATCCCAACCGTGAAGCACGGGGGTGGCAGCATCATGTTGTGGGGGTGCTTTGCTGCAGGAGGGACTAGTGCACTTCACAAAATAGATGACATCATGACGAAGGAAAATTATGTGGATATATTGAAGCAACATCTCAAGACATCAGTCAGGAAGTTAAAGCTTGGTCGCAAATGGGTCTTCCAAATGGACAATGACCACAAGCATACTTCCAAAGTTGTGGCAAGATGGCTTGAGGACAACAAAGTCAAGGTATTGGAGTGGCCATCACAAAGCCCTGACCTCAATCCCATTGAATATTTGTGGGCAGAACTGAAAAAGCATGTGCGAGCAAGGACGCCTACAAACCTGACTCAGTTACACCAGCTCTGTCAGGTGGAATGGGCCAAATTCACCCAACTAATGGTGGGAGGCTTGTGGAAGGCTACCCAAAACGTTGTCAGGAATTGTGAAAAACTGAGTTTAAATGTATTTGGCTAAGGTGTATGTAAACTTCCGATAACTTCCGAGTTATTAAAGTGGCTATGCATAGATAATAACAGAGTAGCAGCAGTGTAGAAGGGGGGGCAATGCAAATAGTCTGGGTAGCCATTTGATTAGATGTTCAGGAGTCTTATGATTTGGCGGTAGAAGCCTCTTAGACCTAGACTTGGTGCTCTGGTACCGCTTGCCGTGCTGTAGCAGAGAGAACAGTCTATGACTAGGGTGGCTGGAGTCCTTGACAATTTTTAGGGCCTTCCTCTGACACTGCCTGGTATAGAGGTCCTGGATGGCAAGAAGCTTGGCCCCGGTAACTACTGGGCTGTATGCACTGCCCTCTGTAGTGCCTTGCGGTCGGAGGCCGAGCAGTTGCAAAACCAGGCAGTGATGAAACCTGTCAGGATGCTCTCGATGGTGCAGCAGTAAAACCTTTTAAGGATCTGAGGACCCATGCCAAATCTTTTCAGTCTCCTGAGGGGGAATAGATTTGTTGTGCCCTCTTCACAACTGTCTTGGTGTGCTTGACCATGTTAGTTTGTTGGTGATGTGGACACCAAGGAACTTGAAGCTCTCAACCTGCTCCACTGTCGCGCTGTTGGTGAGAATGGGGGCGTGCTCGGTCCTCCTTTTCCTGTAATCCGCAATCATCTCCTTTGTCTTGCTCACGTTGAGGGAGAGGTTGTTGTCCTTGCACCACACGGTCAGGTCTCTGACCTCCTCCCTGTAGGCTGTCTCATCGTTGTCGGTGATCAGGCCTACCACTGTTGTGTCATCGGCAAACTTAATGATGGTGTTGGAGTCATGCCTGGCCGTGCAGTCGTGAGTGAACATGGAGTAAAGTAGGGGACTGAGCACGCACCCCTGAGGGGCCCCGTGTTGAGGATCAGTATGGCGGATGTGTTGTTACCTACCCTTACCACCTGGGGGAAGTCTAGGATCCACTTGTAGAGGGAGGTGTTTAGTCCCAGGGTCCTTAGCTTAGTGACGAGCTTTAAGGGCACTATGGTGTTGAACACTGAGCTGTAGTCAAAGAATAGTATTCTCACATAGGCGTTCCTTTTGTCCAGGTGTGAAAGGGCAGTGTGGAGTGCAATAGAGATTGAGTCATCTGTGGATCTATTGGGGCAGTATGTAAATTGCAATTATAATTGTAAAACGTAATTTGTCCAACAATTGTTTACAGACAAATTATTTCACTGTATCACAATTCTAGTGGGTCAGAAGTTTACATACACTAAGTTGAGTGTGCCTTTAAACAGTTACACAAGCTCTGTCAGGAGGAATGGGCAAAAATTCACCCAACTTATTGTGGGAAGCTTGTGGAAGGCTACCCGAAACGTTTGACCCAAGTTAAACAATTTAAAGGCAATGCTTCTAAATACTAATTGAGTGTATGTAAACTTCTGACCCACTGGGAATGTGATGAAAGTATTAAAAGCTGAAATAAATTATTCTCTCTGCTATTATTCTGACATTTCACATTCTTAAAATAAAGTGGTGATCCTAACTGACCTAAGACAGGGAATTTTTACTCGGATTGAATGTCAGGAATCGTGAAAAACTGAATTTAAATGTATTTGGCTAAGGTGTATGTAAACTTCCGACTTCAACTGTACATTGTTCAAATACTTTGACGAACTATTGTCATTCTTAATTGATTCTAAAAATAGACTTAATTTACTTGCTGTTTAAGGTGAAGAAAAATTACTTTGAGAAGCTCCACAGCTCATTAGGGGTGAGTCAAGACAATTAGAAATACTATCAGATAGTATCAGACATCCCCAAATGGGCACAATTAAAGGCCTACATTTGTGCGCAGGCCAGGTAGACTAGTCCTACTTCTATATGCGTAATCAGGTGTGCGTCCTTACTCACCATTGACTGGAGCATTTCAAACAAAAGACAATGAATGAATTGACAAAACTCATAAATGGAATGAAATAAACAGAAACTTGTTTCTCACAAGTGTAGCATAGGTTGTGAGTTCTTCAAGACACTCCGACAATGAAAAATGGTAAATGACTGTTATAATAATAATAATAATGATAATAAATTGAATGCATTAAAAGAAATGACCATAACCAACAAACGTCACAGATTCAAAATTATAGCAATTAATGGTAAATGTAAACTAGTACTTGTGATATATGTAATGGGGAATTTATAGACACAGTGAACAATGCACACAATTAAGTTTATGAAACTATGAACCCATGAAATGGCGGGAGAGAGCCTATTCTGGAGAGAGACGTTCCTTGTGCATCTGAGCCCCAATCCCCATATTCTTGGACTGTGGAGTCCTCAATGCATTAGTCCACTGAGACAGGTGCAATGCAGAACGTGACATTTTTGCCATCCATTGTGACATTGTTCTAGGATAACCAACCTTTCAATTAATTGCAATGCATCATTAGCCATTAATGCTAGGTTACACCGTTTTTTCTGATAACAGTCTCCAGTATCAACATTTCCAAGCAAACAAAAACAGGGAGAAGGGGAAGTCTGTAGACATGCTGAGATTAAAGAACATAATCTTTGCCTTCACAAGATCATAACATATTCAAATACAGTATGTCCCCTTTTATGTTGTACACCTTCAGCAGATGAATTATATTTCTGAGTGCATGATATTAAGTTTAACTGGTATATAGGATGTTCTATGGATGTTCTTAAACTGCAGTAATTTATGTCTGAGATTATAAGACCATCCTTGACATATCTGTATACATTCATCATTATCAATAGTGCCTCCCAGGTCTTCCTCACGTTTTTGTTTGACCTGTTTGTGTCATCGGAAAAAGCCTCTATCAACCCTTGATCCAGTTTAGAAATAAACTTTACAGGGTTGTTAGACTGCCTTAAAATAGTTTCAATCTTTGAAGCTTCCGGCTTGTCCAGTGTTAATAAAATGTTGTTTCTGCAAAAAGAAAGTTAACCTCAGTGCCGTCACAGACTGGTCTCCCCATGGTTGCCTGACCTGCTGAGACCCCTGTCACCATCTGATCCTACTCAGAGGCATGACAAAGTATTATCATGATGTACATTTATACATGATATTATCCAAGAATAGAATCAATGGTTCAATAATTGAAAAGGCCATTATTCCCAGATCCCAGGCTATAGCCTACCCATCAACAAAACAATGAATGTTGTATCCGTTCACTGATTGTTATAATAATACACTGCAAAATTCACTTCAGCTCTGTAGACTGGTCTTCCCTGGCTGTCTGACCCTGCTGGGACACCTGTCACCATCTGATCCTGCTAAGACATGATGAGCATAGTGTTGTGTATTGACTGTGCACTGTAGAGCTGTTTATACCGTGTCCATGTGAAAAGTAGAGAATTAGCTATGGAAACTAACAGATCAATAGCCGTTACATTGCTATACTGACTAATAAAAACTCGCATTGCGCTGTAAAAAAACTTCAGCATAATCGGTCTTCAGTTTGGCCGCTGGTTTCACCCGGCACAGCCAGAAGAGTACTGGCCACCCCTCATAGCCTGGTTCCTCTCTAGGTTTCTTCCTAGGTTTTGGCCTAGCCACCGTGCTTCTACACCTGCATTGCTTGCTGTTTGGGGTTTTAGGCTGGGTTTCTGTACAGCACTTTGAGATATCAGCTGATGTACGAAGGGCTATATAAAAAATAAATTTGAAATAAATTTGATTTGATTTGATTCAGGTCTAGTGTGATTGAGGCAAAAATAATAGTAAAGTTAGTGAGCTAGCTAGCTTTAATGGTAGATCAACTGGCAAAAACTAGCCTAGTCAATTTACTTCTGTTGAAATGGGACAAAAAGGCTACAAACATTTCCATACACACAACAGCTGCTAGATGCTGCTACGTGACAGACAACTAGAGGCTAGAGCTGAACTAGTTGTGGTAGCTACAAGCTAGCTAGTTCATTTTCTTCAGACAGAACTTCAAATCGAGAGAGGATGAAACATTAGCTAGCGTTACATGTCAGTTACACTACTAGCTCAGCACTGTGAATAAATATTTAAATAGTCAAACAAAAGTTACCTTGCCAGCTACATCAGTCAAATAAAGAGACGTGAGTTTCTGCTCTGCTTGCTTTTATAACTCAGAGAAAAAGTGCAACACACAGAGACGGCAACTGCAGACAACAGCACCGTGCTGGCCCTATAATAATATCTTTGCCTTCACACAGCCTGTCCGTACACTCTGTGGTGTCCACGCAGTCCTAAATCCAGCCGTCTGATATCGGCAAACAGCCGACTGACCGCTCTGAGGCGTCCGCATGGTCCTAAAGCACACCGATGCTGCTTTTTGTTTCACAGTGCAATTTTAAAACTGGGGAGGGGGGGGGGGCAAAAATACAATTTTAGAATGTGGGAGGGGTCAAGTCCCCCCCGCCCCCAGTGAAAGTTATACCTTTGCATTTATGGGAGACTCTAGAGCGGCGCCTGAGACAGTGTTTTCCACCACCATCAACAAAACACCAAATTATGGAATTTCTCTTGGAAAAATTGTGTTGCATTCCCTGTGTTTCCTTTATTTTGGCAGTTACGTGTAGTTAGATAAACTAGCTACTCTAACTTGATTGTTGGCTTCTTGGTAGCTAGTTATGAGGTAGTGAAATTGGAAACCTATCTGGGTTAGCTAAAGTCAACTTCATAAAATGTGTAGGTGGCTAATAGTATTACAGATAAAAACATTTTTTTTCAAGAGGACAGATCTAAGGGGCCCTTGCCCCTGTGCCCCCTATGGGCATGACGTCTCTGAATGTGTGGGTGTGTGTGTGTGTTTGTGTGCACTGTACTTACAGCAGGCAGTATAGAGAGGGGAACAGCTGTATGAGGGCACCCACAGGTTGGCTGAGCCTGTATCAAACACTACGTTGAACATCTGGGCAGGAGAACCAATACTGATCTCCCCATAGTACTGGGTCTGAGAAGCAGAGAGAAGAAGCAGCAATGAATAATTTACCCAACTAAGTTTGGCACGTGCTTAGTGTTCTCTCATTTGGAACATAATGTTTCCATGTCAATTGCATCTACAGTATGGGTGGTCAGTGCAGTGTCTCTCACATCCAGGTAGTTGATGAGGGGGGTGGGGGCTGTCCCGTTGCTGGGGGAGAGGTCATCTTTGCTCTTCTGGGCCAATTCAGTGAATAACTGCGCTGGGGACACGGCCATCTCATGTAGGGTTTCTCTTATGGAGGGCATCTTCTTCAGACTGATCCTGATTAGATATGACGACAGTGAGGAAAAATCATCCAATAGAATGATACATAGGAAGTGAGCAGGGGTGGGATGGGACTGGGGGGTATATAATACATTCTGCAATCATGGACCATTGTTGACATGAGACCATGTGTCCTCATGAGACCATGTGTCCCCATGTCTGTATAACGTTGTTTCTACAGCTCTGCCAAAATACACATTCTCAAATGATTTAGTTTAGAAAAATTGTCTGGTTTAAATTGATAAAACACCTCAAAGTATCCATTCAAGCTTCTTCACTGTCTATTTTAACGATCCAGAGCAGTCAAAAACATGATTTTCCTGCTTTTTATAAATATTTCCACACAATGAGGCTGGAATAATACTGTGAAATTGTGAAAATTAGGATAATACCGTTTCATTTTAAGAGCAGTTTGAAAATACATGTCTGCCTATTTTGGTGGGATGGAGTTTTGCCCTGCCTGGTAAATAAGTTAATAGACCAATAAGATGGAGAGTTTCAAACCTCTCTGCCAATAGTTTTCAGTTTTCCGCTCCCCACTCAGATCACTCCCAGACAGTCCCAAAAATGATTGCTTGAGAAATTGCTCTTGGCTAGGAAGCTATTTTGTTTTTGACAATTTAATTAGAAAACAATCCCAGTAAGTTATTTAATTGCTAACCAGAAATAATTTCATATTGAGGTTCATTACACATTGCAGAGTAGGACTGTTGGTTCCACTTTTCTGGGCTCCGTTATTTACTTAACAAATAAGGACTACTCAAAATGTGCACTTATAAATCATATCAATTTTAATCAAATTACAGCTGTAAACAGAAGTCAAAGATCAAGCATCAAACATACAACTGATGTCTCTTCTGAGTTCTGCAAAATAGGAAAAGTCCAAGTTGCTTTTAATGTGCTTGCAGTCAACTCCTAGTGATGTTACTGCCTACGTCAACACCTTCTACTCATGAGACCATGCATATACAGTTATACAAACTTGCAGGAGAGAACAATAGTTCCAGTGTTTTCTAAGGGCTCAGCAGTGATTTCCCACTCCCCAAGTTGCTTTATGGTGGTATGTCTGACTTGTCTCTTATCTCTTTCACTCCCCTGCAGGGTTCTGTGTCTATGAATCTCTTTTAGCCTTGAGGCGATTTCTCACAGACACCCTGTTTTGACTGCAATAACTCACACATCTCTCAGACCATTTCTTATAAGAAGCAGAGACTAGAAAATAACTGTGGAACAATATTAAACCTTATAAAGAATATATATTGCTAATCTGTAGTCCAGGACCCTATAAATGTAGTGGGGGAGGGGTCTTATAGCCCTTCCTCTTCTATTAATACAGCATAAGCATAATCGATTATTATAATACATCAAACATTTGGTGCAGCCCCTATCATGACCCCAAGTTGACCCCATCAGGACCATAGCATTTAGGTTCATTACACAGTAGACAACATACAGTGATAAAAACACAAAGAAAAAGATGGCGTTACCTTTGTAAGGCATGGCTGGTGGTCATCGTGAGTGACAGAGTAATCACACACACCCAGCATTGCATCAGCAGGGCCATGGAGACCCTGGAGTGTGAAGGAGTGTGCGAGGAGATGCACAAGTTAACTTGACTAGGTTTTCCTTGTACCGTTCCTCCGGGAAAACCAGCTAGTTGTACATCTGATCTTCTGAAAGATTGGCCCCTCTCTGTCTGTCTACTCTTTTTATACCAGCTCTGAGCTTCCCTAAAAGTGTCCACCAACCCTTTCCCTCCATTCTACCTCACCCAGCCCTCCCTTGAAAAACAGGTCCCAGAGTGAGATGTGAACTGTGACCCTTGGGAACAGACTGGAGACAGAAAGCAGGGATGAGAGAGAGTGAGAGAGAGCTCTCTGACCAGGCTGGGTTTACATCATGGCTGCAGGGTGAACATGGATTAAGGCCTGTGAGAAGAGGAGTGGGAGCCTTGGGGTGGGGGAGGGAGAAGGGAGAAGCTTTAGGGGGGACAGAGGAGTAGGAAAGGGTGCTGATTTGGATTACCCAGGCGTAGGACACAGAAACGAGCCCTGTGACATCTGTAAAGGAGTCAATTTATACTTGAATTGTGTGGCGAATTGAATGGTGTGACAAAGGCATTTAATCTATATGTGGCCAGTGGCTATAACATCTGAAATCAATGATTGCCAGATGATACTCATATGTAATATGTAGACAATGCAGAGAAGGGAGAAGCTTTAAAGGGGACAGGGAAATAGGAGAAGGATGCTGACAGGGATTACCCAGTCTTTCCAGATGATGAATTAATCCATCAAAACCTATTGAAATGGACTGTAAAACATTACATGCTAAACAGGCCAGATGTTCATTTATAGTGCCATCTCTTTCCTTTCTGCTGAAGTATACTGTATCTGCTCCAACTTTGCAGTGTATGCTACAACAGTTTCACTTTATCTTGTCTGCAATAGGAATACTCAGTATTGAATGGAGTTAATCCTACATTTTGTTTGTGGGGGTTGTGCTGTGGACTTCAGGCTAGATTTTATTTATTTATTTCACCTTTATTTATATTAGATACTTAGTTAGGCTAGCTCATGTTTGTCTGTCTGTAGGCTATTAAAGGTCTGTAAATGTATAGGCCTACATACTGTAGGCTATGGGTCAGAGGCTAGTCAAGGTCTATGGCTAGCTGAGGTTTCTCTCGCTCGAACTCTCCCTGTTAGCTGTATCAGCCAGATTGGGTTCCCACAGTATCTGCTCTGTGGGGCTGGGGTCATATGTGTACTGTAGTGACCACCCAGCCTAGCAGGAGATATGAGCATCCACGGCAAGCAGAGACTTGGACAGCCTTAGTGGAAGTCAGGGGTCAGCCCTTCAGCTATTCCCTGTGGGTAGAACTGCCAGGAACCTGATTACGTGGTCATCCACAGCATACAGGGGTACTGACGACTTCTAGCATCTCAGCCAAGGGGGTGCTCTGGTTTCATGGACAGGGAAGTTTTGGAAATCATGTGTTCTCTTGGAATGTGATGTCATGAGGAAAAGCAATGATGTGCGCTAACATCAAATCAATTTTGTATTTGCCGAATACAACAGATGTAGACCTTACTGTGAAATTCTTACTTACAAGCCCTTAACCAACAATGCAGTTCAAGAAATAGAGTTAAGAAAATATTTACTAAATAAACTGAAGTAAAAAAAAGAAGTAACTCAACAAAATTACATAACAATAACGAGGCTATATACAGGTGGTACCGGTACCGAGTCAATGTACGGGGGTACAACTTAGTCCAGGTAGTTTGTGCATGTAAGTTGGGGTAAAGTTTAGATAATAAACAGCGAGTAGCAGCAGTGTAAAAACAAGGGGGGGTCAATGTAAATAGTTCAGGTGGCCATTTTAATAATTGTTCTTATAGCTTGGGGATTAGACGCTGTTAAGGAGCCATTTGGACCTAGACTTGGCGCTCCGGTACCACGCAGTAGCAGAAAGAACAGTCTATGTATATAAGTCCTGGATGGAATGAGGCTTGGCCCCAGTGATGTATTGGGCCGTACACTATAAAAAGAGAGGAGAGCTGGTATGAAGTTAAATTCATGGAGGAGGCGAGGGCCTGGTCGATAAAGTTCTCCACGAAACCGGTGTCCACTAGAGCTGTAGAGACAACACTTGAGGGACAGCCAGCCAGTGAAATTGGAACCAGAAAGGGTTTGGCAGAAAATTATGATAATGGAATACTCACACCTACTCTGGGAAACGGAAGGTCACGGGGCCGCCCCTATGCTCTCTAGTGGACCCTGGGTTGGGACGCACTGGACAACATTGAAGCTGGTGCCTTCCTGGCCGCAATAGGGACAGAGCCCCAGCTGTCTCCGGCGACACCGCTCTGCCGCGTAGAGGTGTGTGGCCCCAATCTCCACGGGTTCAGGCTCTGCCTCAGGACAGCCAAAGGAGGGAGGAGAGTGGCGAGATGGACACCGGCACTCCTGAAGAAGGTTATCCAGACGGATCGCCATCGCGATGAGAGCGTCCAAGGTGATGTTGTCATCCCGACATGCCAACTCCGTCTGGACCTCTTTGCGCAGTCCACTGTGGAATAGAGTGAGGAGCGCCAGCTCATTCCATCTGCTGGAGCCTGCCACAGTCCGAAAGCTGAGGGCATATTACATTTACATTTAAGTCATTTAGCAGACGCTCTTATCCAGAGCGACTTACAAATCGGAAAGTTCATACATATTCATCCTGGTCCCCCCGTGGGGAATGAACCCACAACCCTGGCGTTGCAAGCGCCATGCTCTACCAACTGAGCCACACGGGATATTCCGCAGCGGTCTGGGCACTCTGATGGATTTAGAAAGTCACCCACCTCCCTCTCTGCCCTCTGGAGGATGGTCGAAGACTGCCCTGAACAGAGCCATGAACCTCTCATATGAACCCAGCTACTCTCTTCTCTCCCAGACGGCCATATGCCAATCAAACACCTGATAGGCGAAATAGAGGGAGCTCTGGAGTAGGAAACCGAGGCATTTCGTCATACTTCTCCGGAAGAGACAGTCGGGCATCACTGACCTGGGCGGATGGCTGGGTAGGCTGGGGGACTGACTCACTATGGTAGGAGGTCCACCGTCAGAGGTATGGAGAACCTCACTGGTGGTGTCGAGGCGGTGGAGAACGCGGAGGACCTCCTTCGTGGTCGTACCCAGTAGAGCCAGCTGGTCGTGGTGTTGGTGGAGTAAATGACCCTGTTCCTCGACCGTCTGGAAGATGGTGGAATCTTCTGTTGCTTCAATATTTTCTGAGACAGTATTCTGTAATGTATGCACAGGGAGTCAGGAACATGGTGCAGAAGGTGAGTTTGCTGAGGGCTATATGAAGGAAGAGTAATCAGGGTGGTGATGACGTCCATGTGTTCTTAATAATGGGGAGCAGGTGTGCGCAATGGTGGTTGCCAGGTGTGCGCAATGTGGGTTGCCAGTGGTTAGAAGCCAGGGGACGTCAAACTTTGTATCTGTGTAATTGTTCATAGTAGTCCTTGTGCATTGAGTTGTAAAACTTTGAAATCAATGGTTTTTGTGTGGCATACATTTAAAAGTGACAAATCTGAGTCAAAGCGTAATTCTGCTAGTGTGGAATTGTCGCTTGGCTTTTGGTATCCTATTCGAAGAATCACTGTTTTTCCATCAAAAGTCCTCTCATTCTCTTCTGAACCTGTTACTCTACTTCAGGACAGCACTGTAGAGGGCTACATTGAGTTCTCCCAATTAGTCTTGGTGACACATTTTGGCAGGCAGCTCTGGGGCACTCTCAGCAACATCTGACCTTTGATCCCCAGGGAAAAATGGATGCCCATCAGTCTGTTTCCCACACTGCCCAGGGAAACCCATGCGTCACTCCTGCCTGGCCTCCAACCCCCTCCTCCGAACATGGCCTCCACTGGTGGGCATGGGAAACCTAGTGACCAATACTTTAACATATTTGAGAGTCACAAACTCATATTTGCATGGACTTAAATATAAGGGGAAGACTTGGTGTCAGTGAGTGTTTCTAATCAGTTTACTCCAAGTGTATGTTAGGTTTACTACTATGTTGTCATTTTAGATTATTTCATACAGAACCATAGCTGAGACTTCAATCCCCACAAAACAAAGATATTAAACAAGGTTATCAGGATAGCAGACATTGCAGAAACCCACAAGTTGAGACAATAGGACAAGGGTTTGTGCTAAAACTGCTGCTATACACAGTTCAGAGATTGAATCCAGAGCAGTCCATTTTACATCAAACTGACTGATCCATCAAGATAGGGGAGATATGAGGCAGAGTGAAGGTTGTTGGGAGGAGATGAGGGTTTGATTGGGTTAATCACTACATAAACAATCTGCTTTTACCTTTCCTTTACTCAGGAACTGAACCATCTCTAATCTATCAGGATTCAGAGTTTACTAAGTGTCATTCTTCATTCAGCTGTGCATTTATCCTTTTGATCCAGTTAGCTCCAAGTATTTCCTGGGAATTTATTGGAAAGAATCTGTGCCCCCACAAGGTTAGCTGTACAAGACTGTGTGTGTGTGTGTGTGTGTGTGTGTGTGTGTGTGTGTGTGTGTGTGTGTGTGTGTGTGTGTGTGTGTGTGTGTGTGTGTGTGTGTGTGTGTGTGTGTGTGTGTGTGTGTGTGTCACAGGCAGTCGGTGGCACCTTAACTGGGGAAGACGGGCTCATAGTAATGGCTGGAACGCAATTGATTGAATGGTATTAAACCTATGGTTTCCATGTTTGATGCCATTCCATTCACTCCATTCCAGGCATTATTATGAGCCTTCCTCCCCGCAGCAGCCTCCTGTGGTGTGTTTGTGTGTGTGTATGTGTGTGTGTGAAAAAAACCCCAGAAAGAAATAAAAAAGCAGACAGAGAGGGATAAATAATTTGAGACTTTGTTATAGTCCGACATGTGAGTAGAGTGCCAATCAGTCCGCAGTGGCAAGGTTATCTGTCTGCGGAGGCTCGTGGTGACAATGCAACAGTAAACAACCTCTAAGAGGTCTGTGATTCATCAAGCTGTATCTCTGTGCCATCCTGTTCTCCCATGGCGTTGGTGCCACTGTGTCTCAGTCTAATTCATCTGTATGAGCAAAGCTGTGCTCTGTGGATCACTGTCACCTGGCCACAAGGGTACAAGATATAGCAACGAATAGTACTTGTCTAACAATGAGACTGACGTCTATATTTCATTGGTTTAATAAGAGCCCCAATACAAACTGCTACGGTACATTGTGCCAAGACTACTGTACGTGTGCAATATCTTTCTTCACCAGCAGGGTGAAGCATTGCTCCTCCAGGTATCAGTTATGCCTCTTGTTAAAGCTTTCCCTGTGCACACACTGTAGAGCTCACCTGAGGGAGCCAGACTGTGATGACACCAAGCAAACTACAAGAGGGGCCATGCAGTGTGATGCAGTTTGATGCAGTGTGTGTTGTGTGTGTGTGAACCTGTCGAAATATCTCTAACCTTTCTTTAAGCCTTATTAAAGTCTCTCTCTCTCTCTCTCTCTCTCTCTCTCTCTCTCTCTCTCTCTCTCTCTCTCTCTCTCTCTCTCTCTCTCTCTCTCTCTCTCTCTCTCTCTCTCTCTCTCTCTCTCTCTCTCTCTCTCTCTCTCTCTCTCTCTCTCTCTCTCTCTCTCTCTCTCTCTCTCTCTCTCTCTCTCTCTCTCTCTCTCTCTCTCTCTCTCTCTCTCTCTCTCTCTCCCCCACAACTCTGAGCCAGAACAAAGGCGGCATATCACCCAGCTGGACATGGACTGATAGACCTCTAATCCATTTACAGCGACATGGACAGGATATAGGTTTAGACAGCAAGTCACTGCATTGACCAGAAGAAATATACAGTAAGATACTTAGGCAGTAGACATACAGTGGGGTGATTCTTGCGACTAGAGTCAAAGCATTATTTTCATGAATTTACAAAGGATGTATGCATCCTGTACATCCTCATTCATAACCCACAACAATGTAGGTGCATTGTTGCCAATACAATAGGAATCTTACAGGTTACATGAAATGTAAATGGCTGAATGAATAAAAGGACCACACACAATCAGAAGAAAGGATCGAATGGTTGTTTTGCCTCCGGTGCAGGAATGGTGCTACTACCTAGCAACGAGCCCTTAGAGACAGAGAACAGGTGTTCCATAAAAAACACCATGTAGTAAACAAGACAAGAAGCCATGGTAACAAATCTTGTTTTCCACCATGTAAGCGACACGACAAAGTCTCCAGGTCCATCCATCTCTATACAGCCCATTAATATTTCATCACATCGCCGCTGCTCCTGCTGTTGCTGTACTGTAAGTGTACTGTTGTGTCCAAGGCCTAGTTAAATGTGTGGCTAGGCCCCTATGATTATAGGTAGAGCTGATGGTTATTCCTTGGTTTCATACATATTGTTGACAAGCCACTTCATTTCCCATTAATTTATACAGTCCATGGGTAGCGTGCATACATCTATAGCTACCCTTAGTGCTTGTTTTCATCCCTCTGTGAGGGTGGCCTGTTGGGGGTGATTATGTAGACTGTCTATATGAGCCAGTGAATGTTAATGTGTGATAGAGTTGATCAGGGTACATTATGTATTTGTTCATGACATATATGATGGCTGTGAGAATTGTGTATATGTATGTATTTATATATTTATGTATATTTATTTAGTGCCATCCGTTTTGTCACCAAAGCCCCATATACTACCCACCACTGCGACCTGTATGCTCTCGTTGGCTGGCCCTCGCTTCATATTCACCGCCAAACCCACTGGCTCCAGGTCATCTGTAAGCCTTTGCTAGGTAAAGCCGCGCCTCATCTCAGCTCACTGGTCACCATAGCAGCACCCACCTGAAGCACGTGCTCCAGCAGGTATATTTCACTGGTCACCCCCAAAGCCTATTCCTCCTTTGGCCGCCTTTCCTTCCAGGTCTTTGCTGCCAATGACTGGAACGAATTGCAAAAATCACTGAAGCTGGAGACTCATATCTCCCTCACTAACTTTAAGCATCAGCTGTCAGAGCAGCTCACAAATCACTGCACCTGTACATAGCCCATCTGTAAATAGCCCATCCAACTACCTCATCCCCATATATATATTTTTTCTTCTCCTTTGCACCCCAGTACTTTTACATTCATCTTCTGCACATCTATCACTCCAGTGTTAAATTGCTAAATTGTAATTACTTCGCCACTACGGCCTATTTATTGCCTTACCTCCCTTATCCTACCTCATTTGCACACACTGTATATAGATTTTTTCCTATTGTGTTATTGACTGTTCGTTTGTTTATCCCATGTGTAACTCTATGTTGTTGTTTTTGTCGAACTGCTTTGCTTTATCTTGGCCAGGTCGCAGTTGTAAATGAGAACTTGTTCTCAAATGGCCAACCTGGTTAAATAAAGGTAAAATGAAAAAAGTAAAATAATGTGTGTGTATGTGTGCTTGCATGTCTGGCCCTGTATGTCTGGCCATGTATGTCTGGCCCTGTATGTCTGGCCCTGCATGTCTGGCCCTGCATGTCTGGCCCTGCATGTCTGGCCCTGTATGTCTGGCCCTGTATGTCTGGCCCTGTTTGTCTGGCCCTGTATGTCTGGCCCTGCATGTCTGGCCCTGTATGTCTGGCCCTGTATGTCTGGCCCTGTATGTCTGGCCCTGTATGTCTGGCCCTGTATGTCTGGCCCTGCATGTCTGGCCCTGTATGTCTGGCCCTGTATGTCTGGCCCTGCATGTCTGGCCCTGCATGTCTGGCCCTGCATGTCTGGCCCTGCATGTCTGGCCCTGTATGTCTGGCCCTGTATGTCTGGCCCTGTATGTCTGGCCCTGTATGTCTGGCCCTGTATGGGTCTGTGCACAACATCAAATAATCATCACACACAGGGGTCTGGTAATATGAAAAGACTCACAGCAGTGAATTTGGAACCAATGAATAAATAAATGAGTGAACAAAGCTCTGGTATTATGCTTAGAGAAGCCAACTGTTTTGTACTTCAAAGCCCTGCAAATATTAAAACAGGCCGGTTAGGCTGCCAGCACTCCTCTGAATGCATTCCATGGCTCCACATAATGATCCAGCAGCTAAAGACTGGTGCTTTGTTTATAACAATTGGTATTATATGTGATTCATGCAGTTGTAATACAAATGTGTTTTATGGTCACTTACAGAAATGTAATGAATAGGATAATGTTACTATTGATATACATTTTTGTTGTAGTACGCCTAAATGTGATCCCCGTTTCATACCTGCATACAATTAACACTAGCTTAAAAGAAAAAGTAAAACTGACCATGAACCGGTTGGGCCTATATGAAATGACCTAACAGGTATGAGATGTACTGTATGAGGAGAGTGTGTCAGTGGCGCCCCCTGTGTGTGGAGCACTGGTACTGACCTGCACTAATGAAGACAGAAGCACTCCAGCCAAACGACACATTGAGTTAGACAGCTGTCGCCTCTTTCCCATGTTCAGCTGAAACTGAACACAGAGACATTGGAGAGCTTCAAAGAGCGCACCGAGCAGCCAGACAACGTGACAAGGATGAGAGGAGAAACATATCTCTGTTAGAGAATTTCATATTTGTAGAGAGACTCAGGGAGAGAGAGAGAGAGAGAGAGAGAGAGAGAGAGAGAGAGAGAGAGAGAGAGAGAGAGAGAGAGAGAGAGAGAGAGAGAGAGAGAGAGAGAGAGAGAGAGAGAGAGAGAGAGAGAGAGAGAGAGAGAGAGAGAGAGAGAGCGCAACAGAGACCGAGAGAGAGAGAGCGCGGGAGGGAGAGAGCGCGGGAGGGAGGGAGGGAGGGAGGGAGGGAGGGAGGGAGGGAAAAGCAAAACTCCCATTAGAAAACAAACCTGATTTTGATAAACTCCCATATCTACTGGGTGAAATACCACAGTGTGCCATCACAGCAGCAAGATTTGTGAGCTGTTGCCACAAGAAAAGGACAACCAGTGAAGAACAAACACCACTGTAAATACAACCCATATTTATGTTTATTTATTTTCCCTTTTGTACTTTAACCATTTGCACATCGTTACAACACTGTATATATAAATAATATGACATTAGGGAGAGGGCGAGAGAGAGAGAGAGAGAGAGAGAGAGAGAGAGAGAGAGAGAGAGAGAGAGAGAGAGAGAGAGAGAGAGAGAGAGAGAGAGAGAGAAAGAGCTTGAGACAGAGAGAGAGAGAGAGAGAGAGAGAGGGGGGAGAGAGAGAGAGAGAGAGAGAGAGAGAGAGAGAGAGAGAGAGAGAGAGAGAGAGAGAGAGAGAGAGAGAGAGAGAGAGAGAGAGAGAGAGAGAGAGAGAGAGAGAGAGAGAGAGAGAGAGAGAGAGAGAGAGCTTGAGACAGAGAGAGAGAGAGAGAGAGAGGGAGAGAATTGAAATTGAATTGAATTGAATTGAATTGAATTGAATTGAGAGAGAGAGGTTCCGGAGTTCCAAATTAAGCAGCAACAGCTGAAAAGATGAGCTCCTAAAAATATTGAATTTTACATGGTTTTTAGAGGAAAGTATATCGAAAAAAAGCAAAAGAAAACTGCAAGACTGATTAGGAGACCAAACAAGCAGCAAACAAAGAAGAAAGGCTTTCGAAAAAAGTAAAATTATACAATTTTCTTAGCTAGCTAAGTTGTTTACCTGTTGCTAGGCAGTTGCTAGGGACTCTCCTGAAAGAAGCTAGCTAGCTAACAAGGAGAGAGAGAGAGAGAGAGGTCATGATCAGATGATCAGATGAGCTCCTGCATTTTTCAGCATTTTCTTTAAAAAAGATAGATTTAGAGTTAGTTAAACTTGGATTTTTTGTGGAACTGAGAGAGATACAGCTTCAACTGTATTCAACTGTAACTGACTTGATACAGCTTCAACTAGCACTGACGTGTCAAGTGAGAGGTGTCAAAGCCCATTAGCCCAACAATGGCAGGAGAGTCGAATAGTCTACCCCAACCAAATGGAGAGGCCTTAGAAGCTCCCTCCTGCTGTTCAGAGGTAATTAAAATACAGTACCCTGTGAGTGTAAAGAATGATAAGGCAAGAAAAGAGCACAAAATGAAGCTCCTTATGGAAAATCAAGAGACACTTTTTGCTGACTATTACAAAAATGGGAACATCAGCAACCTTATCTTCCACACAAACCATCCCCTGGCATGGCACAGTGCTATATTAGCACACTACCCCTCTGTTAAGAGAGGGGGGGTTAACGAGGGGTGGAAACTCAGGATACTTGACAACGAGGACTCTGAGTCAGCTAACATAAATCTATATAAGTCTGGAACAGTATTGGTACAGGGCAACCCCAAACAGTTTCAGCTGGACTTTCACCTAATCAAAGAATTAGCCCAGCAGGAGAAGCTCTCCCTTGATAAAGATACCCCCACCCCAAGCGGGTCAGACCAGACCTCTTCATCATATAACCCCACAGACGAGCAACCCTCAGCAGACAGTCAACCTCCCAGTACAGAGCACTTCTCCCTCATTGAAATGAAGGATAAATTCACCCAGCTGGAGGTAAGGCAGGTGGAGCTGGAACAGCAGGTGATTACACTCCAGTCAGCACAGACCCAGACAACAGTCCAGCACAACAACCCCTTAACCAGACCAGGAGAGCTGGAGGTGGAGAGAGACATATCTGCACTCTGGACAGTGGTGAGACAACTTCAACAGGAGAAAGAGCAGAAGCAGGAGCAGAACAAAGCACTAGAGGTGAGGATCAGACTGCTGGAGGAGAGGGAGAGGGGGATGGAGGAGAGGATCAGACTGCTGGAGGAGAGGTTGAGGGGGATGGCATGTGACAGAGAACAACCCACTAGGGAGGTGGCCATCCCCACAGAGACGCCAGCAGAACAGCCCACCTCAGCACCGGACAAAAGTCTCGACACCACAGCAGAACAGTCCACACCAGACCCTGACCATAGAGTCAACATCACAGCAGAACAGACAAAAGAAAAAAACCCAAGCCCAGCAGCTCTCACCCCCCCTGAGCACCCCCCCTGTCAGCCACCCTGATAGCCCTCCTGACAACCCCCCCACACCCACTGAGAACAAACACAAGACACAGATTGTTCTCCTTATGGACTCAATGGGAAATATATAGAAGAAAAAAAACTTTTTCCCAAACACAGTGTGTCTAAACTCTGGTGTCCAAACACCCAGCGCGCCCTAGACCTTCTGTCTGAGGACAAACTAGGCTCACCTAGCCACATAATAATACACACAGGCACAAACGACCTGAGAGCAAAGCAGGAAAGGGTGGCCACAGCACTGAAGGGAGTGATTGAAAAAGCTTCTTCTACTTTCCCCAATGCACAAGTGGTTATCTCCACCCTGCTACCACGAAAAGACTTCCACCCTGCTACAATACAGCGGGTAAACGCAAGCATTTCCCGTGACTGTGCCTCAAAACCAAATGTTTTCCTGGCCCACCACTCCACCCTGGACTTGAACAGCCTCTATGACCAGGTCCACCTCTATAAGGCAGCAGTGCCCACCTTTGTCCGGACTCTAAAGGACATCGCTCTCAAACGCAGCCCCAACACTTCACACAGGAGCAACAGATCAATAGACACCCCACCCAGACCAGCGAGACACCCTCCAAGACCTGCAGGACCCCCCCGTGGACCTACACATAGAGGACCCACGCCAAGAGGACTTACATCCAGACCACAGCACCCCCAGACACATCCACACCCCCACCCCAACCAATCAACACCCCCCCACATCAACCATGCCCACACCCCATTTAGGCCCCCTCAGATCAGACCTATGCCACTCCTGCCCACCCCATGCACCCCACCCCCGCAAAGAGAGCATCAACATGGAAGTCACACATACGCCCAGGTAGTGAGCGGGCAAACAGGCCCAACCCCCACTCTTACACTCGCCCAAGCCAACGGCATGTACCAGATGCTCAGCAGGCTCTGCTCACACTTACTGGCCTGAGGCCAAACCACACGGCCAACAACATTGGACACTTTATGGAACAAAAAGCCTTCACTATATCATCCTGGAATATCCAAGGCCTGAGGTCATCTGCCTTTGGCCTAAAGAGCAGGAACACGGACTTCACCAAAGAAATCGGTAATGCAGACATTGTCATCCTGCAAGAAACATGGTATAGCGGAGACGGACCCACTGGTTGCCCTCTAGGTTACAGAGAGCTGGTAGTCCCATCCACCAAACTACCAGGTGTGAAACAGGGAAGGGACTCAGGGGGAATGCTAATTTGGTATAGAGCAGACCTAACTCACTCCATTAAATTAATCAAAACAGGAACATTTTACATTTGGCTAGAAATTCAAAAGGAAATTATCTTAACAGAGAAAAATGTCCTCCTGTGTGCTACCTATATCCCCCCACTAGAATCCCCATACTTTAATAAAGACAGCTTCTCCATCCTGGAGGGGGAAATCAATCATTTCCAGGCCCAGGGACATGTATTAGTCTGTGGCGACCTAAATGCCAGAACTGGACAAGAACCTGACACCCTCAGCACACAGGGGGACAAACACCTGCCTGCAGGTGACAGCATTCCCTCCCCCATATGCCCCCCTAGGCACAACTATGACAACATAACCAACAAAAACGGGTCACAACTCCTGCAGCTCTGTCGCACGCTGGGTATGTACATAGTCAATGGTAGGCTTCGAGGGGACTCCTATGGTAGGTTCACCTATAGCTCATCTCTTGGCAGTAGCACTGTAGACTACTTTATCACTGACCTCAACCCAGAGTCTCTCAGAGCGTTCACAGTCAGCCCACTGACACCCCTATCAGACCACAGCAAAATCACAGTCTACTTGAACAGAGCAATACTCAATCATGAGGCATCAAAGCCAAAGGAACTGAGTAACATTAAGAAATGCTATAGATGGAAGGAATGCAGTTTGGAAACCTACCAAAAAACAATTAGGCAACAGCAAATTCAATCCCTTTTAGACAACTTCCTGGGTAAAATGTTCCACTGCAATAGTGAAGGTGTAAACTTGGCAGTAGAAAATCTTAACAGTATATTTGACCTCTCAGCTTCCCTATCAAATCTAAAAATCTCAAATAGAAAACCGAAGAAAATGAACAACAATGACAAATGGTTTGATAAAGAATGCAAAAATCTAAGAAATAAATTGAGGAACCTGTCCAACCAAAAACATAGAGACCCGGAAAACCTGAGTCTACGCCTTCACTATGGCGAATCACTAAAACAATACAGAAATACACTACGGAAAAAGAAGGAACAGCACGTCAGAAATCAGCTCAATGTAATTGAAGACTCCATAGACTCTAACCAATTCTGGGAAAATTGGAAAACACTAAACAAACAACAACACGAAGAATTATCTATCCAAAATGGAGATGTATGGGTAAACCACTTCTCCAATCTTTTTGGCTCTATAACAAAGAATAAAGAACAAAAACATATACATGATCAAATACAAATCCTAGAATCAACTATTAAAGACTACCAGAACTGTAACGGTCCTGACCTGTTTTATGTTGTTTTTGTATGTGTTTAGGTCAGGGCATGTGTTTTGGGTGGGCAGTCTATGTTATCTGTTTCTATGTTGGTTGTGGTTGCCTGGTATGGCTCTTAATTAGAGGCAGGTGTTTTGCGTTCTCCTCTAATTAAGAGTCATATTTAGGTAGGGTGTTCTCACTGTTTGTTTGTGGGTGATTGTCTTCCGTATCTGTGTTATGTCTTGCACCATACGGGACTGTTCGGTTGTTCGTTTCGTTTCGATGTAGTCTGTTTCCTGTCCGTAAGTGTTACGTTTAGTTATGTAAGTTTATGTTCAGGTTTCGTCTACGTCGTTTTCTTGTTTTGTATTTTTGAAAGTGTTTTGTTTTTTCGTGTTGCCATCGTCGTGTTAAATAAAAGATGGCTTATTTCCCTAATGCTGCATTTTGGTCTGATGATCCTTCTCTCCTCTCCTCGTCCGAGGATGAGGAGAGCGACAGCCGTAACAGAATCACCCACCACGCTAAGACCAAGCGGCAAGGGAATGCTCAACAGAGCAACAAGGACTCCTGGACTTGGGAGGAGATCCTGGATGGTAGAGGACCTTGGGCTCAGCCAGGGGAATATCGCCGTCCCAAGGAGGAGTTGGAAGCAGCGAAGGCTGAGAGGCGCTGGTATGAGGAGGCAGCGCGTCGACGCGGTTGGGAGCCCGTGAGTCAGACCAAAAAATTTCTTGGGGGGGGGCACACGAGGAGTGTGGCAAAGCCGGGTAGGATACCCGAGCCAACTCCCCGTGCTTACCGTGGAGGTAGAAGGCGTCGTACTGGTAAGACACCGTGTTATGCGGTAAAGCGCACGGTGTCCCCAGTACGCGTGCTTAGCCCAGTGCGGGCTATTCCACCTTGCCGCACTGGGAGGGCTAGGTTGGGCATCGAGCTGGATGTCATGAAGCCGGCCCAACGTATCTGGCCTCCAGTACGTCTCCTCGGGCCGGCGTACATGACACCAGCCTTACAGGTGGTGTCCCCGGTTCGCCTGCATAGCCCAGTGCGGGCTATTCCACCTCGCCGCACTGGCAGGGCTACGGGGATCATTCAACCTGGTAGGGTTGGGGAGGCTCGGTGCTCAAGAGCACGTGTCCTCCTTCACGGTCCGGTAGACCCGGTGCCACCTCCATGTACCAGTCCTCCGGTGGCAGCCCCCCGTACCAGGCTGTCTCTCCGGGTTCTCTCTCCTGCTGTTTCCTCCTCTCCAGCGCAGCCAGTGCCTAGACCACGCACCAGGCTGTCTCTCCTTCTCCTCCCTACAGAGCCGTCCTGCCATGACCAGCCAGAGCCGTCCTGCCATGATCAGCCAGAGCCGTCCTGCCATGACCAGCCAGAGCCGTCCTGCCATGACCAGCCAGAGCCGTCCTGCCATGACCAGCCAGTGCCGTCCTGCCATGACCAGCCAGTGCCGTCCTGCCATGACCAGCCAGAGCCGTCCTGCCATGACCAGCCAGAGCCGTCCTGCCATGACCTGCCAGAGCCGTCCTGCCATGACCTGCCAGAGCCGTCCTGCTATGACCTGCCAGAGCCGTCCAGCCAGGACCTGCCAGAGCCGTCCAGCCAGGACCTGCCAGAGCCGTCCAGCCAGGACCTGCCAGAGCCGTCCAGCCAGGACCTGCCAGAGCCGTCCAGCCGGGACCTGCCAGAGTCCCTCAGCCGGGACCTGCCAGAGTCCCTCAGCCGGGACCTGCCAGAGTCCCTCAGCCGGGACCTGCCAGAGTCCCTCAGCCGGGACCTGCCAGAGTCCCTCAGCCGGGACCTGCCAGAGTCCCTCAGCCGGGATCTGCCAGAGTCCCTCAGCCGGGATCTGCCAGAGTCCCTCAGCCGGGATCTGCCAGAGTCCCTCAGCCGGGACCTGCCCCTTGTCCCGGTGCTGCCCCTTGTCCCGGTGCTGCCCCTTGTCCCGGTGCTGCCCCTTGTCCCGGTGCTGCCCCTTGTCCCGGTGCTGCCCCTTATCCCGGTGCTGCCCCTTATCCCGGTGCTGCCCCTTATCCCGGTGCTGCCCCTTATCCCGGTGCTGCCCCTTGTCCCGGTGCTGCCCCTTGTCCCGGTGCTGCCCCTTGTCCCGGTGCTGCCCCTTGTCCCGGTGCTGCCCCTTGTCCCGGTGCTGCCCCTTGTCCCGGTGCTGCCCCTTGTCCCGGTGCTGCCCCTTGTCCCGGTGCTGCCCCTTGTCCCGGTGCTGCCCCTTGTCCCGGTGCTGCCCCTTGTCCCGGTGCTGCCCCTTGTCCCGGTGCTGCCCCTTGTCCCGGTGCTGCCCCTTGTCCCGGTGCTGCCCCTTCTCCCGGTGCTGGCCGTTCATTTAGGGGATGTTTGTTTTAGGGTGGTCATTGGGAGGGGAAGACAGAAGCGGGGAGTGACTATGGTGGTGTGGGGACAGCGTCCAGAGCCGGAGCCACCACCGTGGTCAACTGCCCACCCAGACCCTCCCCTGGACTTTGTGCTGGTGCGCCCGGCGTTCGCACCTTGAGGGGGGGGTTCTGTAACGGTCCTGACCTGTTTTATGTTGTTTTTGTATGTGTTTAGGTCAGGGCATGTGTTTTGGGTGGGCAGTCTATGTTATCTGTTTCTATGTTGGTTGTGGTTGCCTGGTATGGCTCTTAATTAGAGGCAGGTGTTTTGTTTTTTCGTGTTGCCATCGTCGTGTTAAATAAAAGATGGCTTATTTCCCTAATGCTGCATTTTGGTCTGATGATCCTTCTCTCCTCTCCTCGTCCGAGGATGAGGAGAGCGACAGCCGTAACAAGAACCCATTGGATTCTCCAATTACCTTGAATGAGTTACAGGACAAAATAAAAACCCTCCAACCCAAAAAGGCCTGTGGTGTTGATGGTATCCTTAATGAAATGATCAAATATACAGACAACAAATTCCAATTGGCTATACTAAAACTCTTTAACATCGTCCTTAGCTCTGGCATCTTCCCCAATATTTGGAACCAAGGACTGATCACCCCAATCCACAAAAGTGGAGACAAATTTGACCCCAATAACTACCGTGGAATATGCGTCAACAGTAACCTTGGGAAAATACTCTGCATTATCATTAACAGCAGACTCGTACATTTCCTCAATGAAAACAATGTACTGAGCAAATGTCAAATTGGCTTTTTACCAAATTACCGTACAACAGACCATGTATTCACCCTACACACCCTAATTGACAACCAAACAAACCAAAACAAAGGCAAAGTCTTCTCATGCTTTGTTGATTTCAAAAAAGCCTTCGACTCAATTTGGCATGAGGGTCTGCTATACAAATTGATGGAAAGTGGTGTTGGGGGTAAAACATACGACATTATAAAATCCATGTACACAAACAACAAGTGTGCGGTTAAAATTGGCAAAAAACACACACATTTCTTCACACAGGGTCGTGGGGTGAGACAGGGATGCAGCTTAAGCCCCACCCTCTTCAACATATATATCAACGAATTGGCGCGGGCACTAGAACAGTCTGCAGCACCCGGTCTCACCCTACTAGAATCCTAAGTCAAATGTCTACTGTTTGCTGATGATCTGGTGCTTCTGTCACCAACCAAGGAGGGCCTACAGCAGCACCTAGATCTTCTGCACAGATTCTGTCAGACCTGGGCCCTGACAGTAAATCTCAGTAAGACCAAAATAATGGTGTTCCAAAAAAGGTCCAGTCACCAGGACCACAAATTCCATCTAGACACCGTTGCCCTAGAGCACACAAAAAACTATACATACCTCGGCCTAAACATCAGCACCACAGGTAACTTCCACAAAGCTGTGAACGATCTGAGAGACAAGGCAAGAAGGGCCTTCTATGCCATCAAAAGGAACATAAATTTCAACATACCAATTAGGATCTGGCTAAAAATACTTGAATCAGTCATAGAGCCCATTGCCCTTTATGGTTGTGAGGTCTGGGGTCCGCTCACCAACCAAGATTTCACAAAATGGGACAAACACCAAATTGAGACTCTACATGCAGAATTCTGCAAAAATATCCTCCGTGTACAACGTAGAACACCAAATAATGCATGCAGAGCAGAATTAGGCCGATACCCACTAATTATCAAAATCCAGAAAAGAGCCGTTAAATTCTACAACCACCTAAAAGGAAGCGATTCCCAAACCTTCCATAACAAAGCCATCACCTACAGAGAGATGAACCTGGAGAAGAGTCCCCTAAGCAAGCTGGTCCTAGGGCTCTGTTCACAAACACAAACACACCCCACAGAGCCCCAGGACAACAGCACAATTAGACCCAACCAAATCATGAGAAAACAAAAAGATAATTACTTGACACATTGGAAAGAATTAACAAAAAAACAGAGCAAACTAGAATGCTATTTGGCCCTAAACAGAGAGTACACAGTGGCAGAATACCTGACCACTGTGACTGACCCAAACTTAAGGAAAGCTTTGACTATGTACAGACTCAGTGAGCATAGCCTTGCTATTGAGAAAGGCCGCCGTAGGCAGACATGGCTCTCAAGAGAAGACAGGCTATGTGCACACTGCCCACAAAATGAGGTGGAAACTGAGCTGCACTTCCTAACCTCCTGCCCAATGTATGACCATATTAGAGAGACATATTTCCCTCAGATTACACAGATCCACAAAGAATTCGAAAACAAATCCAATTTTGATAAACTCCCATATCTACTGGGTGAAATTCCACAGTGTGCCATCACAGCAGCAAGATTTGTGACCTGTTGCCACAAGAAAAGGGCAACCAGTGAAGAACAAACACCACTGTAAATACAACCCATATTTATGTTTATTTATTTTAACTTGTGTGCTTTAACCATTTGTACATTGTTACAACACTGCATATATATAATATGACATTTGTAATGTCTTTATTGTTTTGAAACTTCTGTATGTGTAATGTTTACTGTTCATTTTTATTGTTTATTTGACTTTTGTATATTACCTAGCTCACTTGCTTTGGCAATGTTAACACATGTTTCCCATGCCAATAAAGCCCCTTGAATTGAATTGAATTGAATTGAGAGAGAGAGAGAGAGAGAGAGAGAGAGAGAGAGAGAGAGAGAGAGAGAGAGAGAGAGAGAGAGAGAGAAAGAGAGAGAAAGAGCTTGAGACAGAGAGAGAGAGCAGAGAGAGAGAGAGAGAGAGAGAGAGAGAGAGAGAGAGAGAGAGAGAGAGAGAGAGAGAAAGAGAGAGAAAGAGCTTGAGACAGAGAGAGAGAGCAGAGAGATCATGAGCAGATGAGCTCCTGGCATTTTTCAACATGTTCTTAAAAAAAGATAGATTAGAGTTCGACAAACATGGATTTCTTGTCAGGGACATATACAGGATGCTACCCTTTACAACAGAACCTTCACTCCAAATCAAAACTCAAAACCTACAACCTGATTTTGGATGGAATTACGGAATCACCTGGAAGGCGTACAACTGCCAAAGATTATTATTCCAAAACTATACAGAAAATGCTCTGGAAAACAACAGAAACCTGAAAACCCCATCCAGCCTGGAACTGAGTGAGTAATGGTTAGTCTGAAGCTACAGTTGAAGTAGGAAGTTTACATACACTTACATACATAACCACTCCACACATTTCTTGTTAACAAACTATAGTTTTGGCAAGTCAGTTAGGATATCTACTTTGTGCATGACACAAGTCATTTTTCCAACAATTGTTTACAGACTGATTATTTCACTTATAATTCACTGTATCACAATTCCAGTTGGTCAGAAGTTTACATACACTAAGTTGACTATGCCTTTAAACAGTTTGGAAAATTCCAGAAAATGACGTCATGGCATTATAAGCTACTGATAGGCTAATTGACATCATTTGAGTCAATTGGAGGTGTACCTGTGGATGTATTTCAAGGCCTACCTTCAAACTCAGTGCCTCTTTGCTTGACATCATGGGAAAATCAAAAGAAATCAGCCAAGACCTCAGAACAAAATTGGAAACCTCCACAAGTCCGGTTTATCCTTGGGAGCAATTTCCAAATGCCTGAAGGTACCACGTTCATCTGTACAAACAACAGTACACAAGTATAAACACCATGGAACGACACAGCCGTCATACCGCTCAGGAAGGAGACGCGTTCTGTCTCCTAGAGATGAACGTACTTTGGTGTGAAAAGTGCAAATCAATCCCAGAACAACAGCAAAGGACCATGTGAAGATGCTGGAGGAAACAAAAGGTACAAAAGTATCTATATCCATAGTAAAACGAGTCCAATATTGACATAACCTGAAAGGCCGCTCAGCAAAGAAGAAGCCACTGCTCCAAAACCGCCATAAAAAAGCCAGACTACGGTTTGCAACTGCGCATGGGAACAAAGATCATACTTTTTGGAGAAATGTCCTCTGGTCTGATGAAACAAAAATAGAACTGTTTGGCAATAATGACCATCGTTATGTTTGGAGGAAAAAGGGGGAGGTTTGCAAGCCAAAGAACACCATCCCAACCGTGAAGCACGGGGGTGGCAGCATCAAGTTGTGGGGGTGCTTTGCTGCAGGAGGGACTAGTGCACTTCACAAAATAGATGACATCATGACGAAGGAAAAGTATGTGGATATATTGAAGCAACATCTCAAGACATCAGTCAGGAAGTTAAAGCTTGGTCGTAAATGGGTCTTCCAGATGTACAATAACCCCAAGCATTCTTCCAAAGTTGTGGCAAAATGGCTTAAGGACAACAAAGTCAAGGTATTGGAGTGGCCATCACAAAGCCCTGACCTCAATCCTATAGAACATTTGTGGGCAGAACTGAAAAAGCGTGTGCGAGCAAGAAGGCCTACAAACCTGACTCAGTTGCACGAGCTCTGTCAGGAGGAATGGGCCAAAATTCACCCAACTTATTGTGGGAAGCTTGTGGAAGGCTACCCGAAATGTTTGACCCAAGTTAAACAATTTAAAGGCAATGCTACTAAATTCTAATTGAGTGTATGTAAACTTCTGACCCACTGGGAATGTGGTGAAAGAAATAGAAGCTGAAATAAATTATTCTCTCTACTATTATGCTGACATCTAACATTCTAAAACATTCTAACATTCTTAAAATAAAGTGGTGATCCTAACTGAACTAAGACTTGGAATTTTTTACAAGGATTAAATGTCAGAAATTGTGAAAAATGTATTTGGCTAAGGTGTATGTAAATTTCGTACTTCAGCTGTATATTTTATTTAGTAAAGCCAAGAAGAAAAATACATTACATTACTTTATAAGGACTGAATGCTAAGTTGAGGCTACCAAGCTTGATACAACTTCAATTGGGGCGGCAGGTAGCCTAGTGGTTAGAGCGTTGGACTTGTAACCGAAAGGTTGCAAGATTGAATCCCTGAGCTGAAAAGGTAAACATCTGTCATTCTACCCCTGAACAAGGCAGGTAACCCACTGTTCCTAGGCCGTCATTGAAAATAAGAATTTGTTCTTAACTGACTAAAGGTATAAATAATAATAATTAGCACTGACGAGTGAGAGGTGTCAAAGCCCTTTAGCCCAACAATGGCAGGAGAGTTGCACTGTCTACTCAAACCAAATGGAGAGGCCTTAGAAGCTACCTCCTGCTGTTCAGAGTTAATTCAAATACAGTACCCTGTGTATGAAAAGAGCACAAAACGAAGCTCCTTATGGAAAATCAAGAGACTTTTTGCTGACTATTATAAAAATGGGAACATCAGCAACCTCATCTTCCACACAGACCCTGGCATGGCACAGTGCTGTATTAGCATACTACCCCTCTGTTATCTTCTTATGGCTGTGGGCAGTATTGAGTAGCTTGGATGAAAAACGTGCCCAGAGTAAACTGCCTGCTACTCAGTCCCAGTTGCTAATACAGTGGGGAGAACAAGTATTTGATACACTGCCGATTTTGCAGGTTTTCCTACTTACAAAGCATGTAGAGGTCTGTAATTTTTATCATAGGTACACTTCAACTATGAGAGACGGAATCTAAAACAAAAATCCAGAAAATCACATTGTATGATTTTTAAGTAATTAATTTGCATTTTATTGCATGACATAAGTATTTGATACATCAGAAAAGCAGAACTTAATATTTGGTACAGAAACCTTTGTTTGCAATTACAGAGATCATACGTTTCCTGTAGGTCTTGACTAGGTTTGCACACACTGCAGCAGGGATTTTGGCCCACTCCTCCCTACAGATCTTCTCCAGATCCTTCAGGTTTCGGGGCTGTCGCTGGGCAATACGGACTTTCAGCTCCCTCCAAAGATTTTCTATTGGGTTCAGGTCTGGAGACTGGCTAGGCCACTCCAGGACCTTGAGATGCTTCTTACGGAGCCACTCCTTAGTTGCCATGGCTGTGTGCTTCGTGTCGTTGTCATGCTGGAAGACCCAGCCACGACCCATCTTCAATGCTCTTACTGAGGGAAGGAGGTTGTTGGCCAAGATCTCGCGATACATGGCCCCATCCATCCTCCCCTCAATACGGTGCAGTCGTCCTGTCCCCTTTGCAGAAAAGCATCCCCAAAGAATGATGTTTCCACCTCCATGCTTCACGATTGGGATGGTGTTCTTGGGGTTGTACTCATACTTCTTCTTCCTCCAAACACGGCGAGTGGAGTTAGACCAAAAAGCTCTATTTTTGTCTCATCAGACCACATGACCTTCTCCCATTCCTCCTCTGGATCATCCAGATGGTCATTGGCAAACTTCAGACAGGCCTGGACATGCACTGGCTTAAGCAGGGGGACCTTGCGTGCGCTGCAGGATTTTAATCCATGACGGCGTAGTGTGTTACTAATGGTTTTCTTTGAGACTGTGGTCCCAGCTCTCTTCAGGTCATTGACCAGGTCCTGCCGTGTAGTTCTGGGCTGATCCCTCACCTTCCTCATGATCATTGATGCCCCACGAGGTGAAATCTTGCATGGAGCCCCAGACCGAGGGTGATTGACCGTCATCTTGAACTTCTTCCATTTTCTAATAATTGCGCCAACAGTTGTTTCATTCTCACCAAGCTGCTTGCCTATTGTCCTGTAGCCCATCCCAGCCTTGTGCAGGTCTACAATTTTATCCCTGATGTCCTTACACAGCTCTCTGGTCTTGGCCATTGTGGAGAGGTTGGAATCTGTTTGATTGTGTGTGGACAGGTGTCTTTTATACAGGTAACGAGTTCAAACAGGTGCAGTTAATACAGGTAATGAGTGGAGAACAGGAGGGCTTCTTAAAGAAAAACGAACAGGTCTGTGAGAGCCGGAATTCTTACTGGTTGGTAGGTGATCAAATACTTATGTCATGCAATAAAATGCAAATTAATTATTTAAAAATCATACAATGTGATTTTCTGGATTTTTGTTTTAGATTCCGTCTCTCACAGTTGAAGTGTACCTATGATAAAAATTACAGACCTCTACATGCTTTGTAAGTAGGAAAACCTGCAAAATCGGCAGTGTATCAAATACTTGTTCTCCCCACTGTATATGCATATTATTAGTATATTTGGATAGAAAACATTCTGAAGTTTCTAAAACTGTTTGAATGATGTCTGTGAGTATAATAGAACTCATATGGCAGGCGAAAACCTGAGAAAAATCCAACCAGGAAGTGGGAAATCTGAGGTTTGTAGGTTTTCAACTCTTGGCCTATCGAATCGTATGACCATATTAGAGACATATTTCCCTTAGATTACACAGATCCACAAAGAATTAGAAAATAAACCTGATTTTGATAAACTCCCAGAGAGAGAGAGAGAGAGAGAGAGAGCGCAACAGAGACCGAGAGAGAGAGAGCGCGGGAGGGAGGGAGGGAGGGAGGGAGGGAGGGAGGGAGGGAGGGAGGGAGGGAGGGAGGGAAAAGCAAAACTCCCATTAGAAAACAAACCTGATTTTGATAAACTCCCATATCTACTGGGTGAAATACCACAGTGTGCCATCACAGCAGCAAGATTTGTGAGCTGTTGCCACAAGAAAAGGACAACCAGTGAAGAACAAACACCATTGTAAATACAACCCATATTTATGTTTACTTATTTTCCTTTTTGTACTTTAACCATTTGCACATCGTTACAACACTGTATATATAAATAATATGACATTTGTAATGTCTTTATTCTTTCGTAACTTCTGTGAGTGTAATGTTTACTGTTCATTTTATTGCTTATTTCACTTCTGTATATTATCTGCTTCACTTGCTTTGACAATGTTAACATATGTTTCCCATGCCAATAAAGCCCCTTGAATTGAATTGAATTGAGAGAGAGAGAGAGGTGGGAAGAAAGAGAAAGAGAGAGAGAGACAGAGAGAGGGAGAGAGAAAAGCAAGTAGAATATCTTGACAGAATATCTTCATATAGGGCTGTCCTGACTAGGATAGCTCAAACCCCATGATAATACAAACTTATGGTTTACTCTTTGTGCCTTTCCAAATGAAATGCATTCAAATAGATATGTCTGAAATGTTGACGTGACTGAAATGTCTTTGTGACTGTCTGGGTGATTGAAGTGTGCTTTCCCAATCACATAATAAAGCCTTCAAAGAAAGGCAAGCCTTGTCTGTCATTACCAGGTCACATGACAGGATTGTGTACAGGATATCCATGTGTAAAGAATGCACTCTGTTCTAATTGCCTTTCTCTGTCACTTCCTGGACAATAAGCCTTCACATCCTCCCTCCCTCCCTCCCATCCACCAAACATCCTCTCTCTCTCCACAGGCATGCCAGACTGACCATGACAGGCCCTGACACATCCTACCAGGGAAACCCTCAGGGAAGAAGACTATGGAAATCTCTGTCACTGTCAGTATTCTCTGTTTAACAATATATTGACCAACCAAATCCAGTCTGACCAGGGTTATAGAACGAAGAACAAACTAGATCAGAGGACAGCCCAAAAAAACTGTCAAAATCTCCAGTCACCCAAGTCATAGACTGCTCTCTCTGCTACCGCACAGCAAGCGGTACCGGAGTGCCAAGTCTAGGTCCAAAAGGTTCCTTAAAACAGCTTCTACCCCCAAGCTATAAGACTGCTGAACAATTAATCAAATGACCACCCGGACTATTTAAATTGACCCCCCCCCCCCCCCCCCTTTTGTTTTTACACTGCTGCTACTCGGTGTTGATCATCTATGCATAGTCACTTTACCCCTACCTACATGTACAAATTACCTCGACTAACCTGTACCCCCGCACATTTACTCAGTACCGGGCCCCTGTATATCACCTCGTTATTGTTATTCTACTGTGTTAGTTTTTATTTTTACTTTATTTTATTAAGTAAATATTTTCTTAACTCTATTTCTTGAACTGCACTGTTGGTTAAGGGCTTGTAAGTAAGCATTTCACAGTAAGGTCGACACCTGTTGTATTTGGCGCATGTGACAAATAACATTTGATTTGATTTAATCTACAGTGTACAGGGCCTTCAAAAAGTATTCACACCTCTTGACTTTTACCACATTTTGCTGTGTTACAGCCTGAATTAAAAATTGATAAATTGCGATTTTGTGTCACTGACCTACACACAATTCCCCATAATATCAAAGTAGAATTATGTTTCTAGACCTTTTTAGAAATGAATACAAACCTAAAAGCTGAAATGTCTTGAGACAATATTTATTCAACCACTTTATTATGGCAAGACTAAATAAGTTCAGGAGTAAAGATTTGCTTTACAAGTCACATAATATGTTGCATGGACTCACTCTGTGTGCAATTATAGTGTTTAACATGACTTTTGAATGACTACCTCATCTCTGTACTCCACACATACAATTATCTGTAAGGTCCCTCAATCGAGCAGTGACCAGGGCACCTATTGTTAGATTGGTAAATAAAAAATAAAAATGAAAGACATTGAATATCCCTTTGAGCATGGTGAAGTTATTAATTACACTTGGAAACCACTCAAGGATTTCACCATGAGGCCAATGGTGACTTTAAAACAGTTACAGAGTTTAACGGCTGTGATAAGAGAAAACTAAAGATGGATCAACAACATTGTAGTTACTCCACAAAACTAACTTGAATGACAGAGTGAAAAAAAGGAGGCCTGTACGGAATAAAAATATTCCAATATATACATCCAGTTTGCAATAAACAACTAAAGTTACAACTGAAAAAAAATGTGTCCTGAAATCAAAGCGTTATGTTTAGGGCATATCCAACACAACACATCACTGAGTACCACTCTTCATATTTTCCAGTATGGTGATGGCTGTATTATGTTATGGGTATGCTTGTCATAGGCATGGACTATGGAGTTATACAGCATAAAAAGAAATAGACTAGGCAAAATCCTAGAGGAGAACTTGGTTCAGTCTGCTTTCCAACAGACACTGGGAGACAAATTCACCATTCAGCAGGACAAAAAACTAAAACACAAGGTGAAATATACACTGGAGTTGCTTACCAAGACAACATTGAATGTTCCTGAGTGGCCTAGTTACAGTTTGATTGACATCGGATTCAAAATCTATGGCAAGACTTAAAGTTGGCTGTCTAGCAATGATCAACAACCAACTTGACGGAGCTTGAAAAATTTGTAAAATAATTATGTGCAAATATTGTACAATCCAGGTGTGCAAAGCTCTTAGAGACTTACCCAGAAAGACTCACAGCTGTAATCGCAGCTAAAGGTGATTCTAACATGTATTGACTCAGGGGTGTGAACACATTTTCTGTATTTCATTTTCAATAAATGTCTAAAAACATGATTTCACTTTGTCATTATGAGGTATTTCATCCATTTTGAATTTCGGCTGTAATGCAACAAAATGTGGAATAAGTCAAGGAGTATGAATACTTTCTGATGGCGTTGTACATTCAGAGACACAGAGGGAATTGGAAGTTTAGTAATAGGTCTTCCTTTGATCAATTTATGTCAATTCTGCACTGTAAGATCTGTCCACTGATCAGCATGAGAGCTAGAATTCCAGAGAACGGTTTACTGATTCAGGGAAGTAAAGATGCTCTGTTTAATTTCACTGACTCATGACAGCACCCCAGTAAAAAATGTATTGATCCCTGATTTGACTGATCTATGAATGAAGCACTCACAGAGAAAATCTGCTCACTGTCTCTCTTCAACTCTGCTGCCAGAGGAATGCCCTGTGGAAGAAAAGGAATTGACGATGGTTGTGTAGTATGAAGAGATAAGTTCATCAATCATTTAGAAAGCCTGCATCGATATTTCTGTGTAACTAAAATATAAACAATAACCACAAAGTTGAAGTCGGAAGTTTACATACACCTTAGCCAATTACATTTAAACTCAGTTTTTCACAATTCCTGACATTTAATCCTAGTAAAAATTCTGCCTTAGGTCAGTTAGGATCACCACTTCATTTTAAGAATGTGAAATGTCAGAATAATAGTAGAGAGAGTGATTTATTTCAGCTTCTTCTTCTTTCATCACATTCCCAGTGGGTCAGAAGTTTACATACACTCAATTAGTATTTGGTAGCATTGCCTTTAAATTGTTTAACTTGGGTCAAACGTTTCGGGTAGCCTTCCACAAGCTTTTTGGGGAAAAAGTTGGGTGAATTTTAGGATTGGGATTGAGGTCAGGGCTTTGTGATGGCCACTCCAATACCTTGACTTTGTTGTCCTTAAGCCATTTTGCCACAACTTTGGAAGTGTGCTTGGGGTCATTGTTGATTTGGAAGACCCATTTGCGACCAAGCTTTAACTTCCTGACTGATGTCTTGAGATGTTGCTACAATATATCCACATAATTTTCCTACCTCATGATGCCATCTATTTTGTGAAGTGCACCAGTCCCTCCTGCAGCAAAGCACCCCCACAACATGATGCTGCCACCCCCGTTCTTCACGGTTGAGATGGTGTTCTTCGGCTTGCAAGCTTCCCCCTTTTTCCTCCAAACATAACGATGGTCATTATGGCCAAACAGTTCTATTTTTGTTTCATCAGACCAGAGGACATTTCTCCAAAAAGTATGATCTTTGTCCCCATGTGCAGTTGCAAACCATAGCCTGGCTTTTTTTAATGGCAGTTTTGGAGCAGTGGCTTCTTCCATGCTGAGCGGCCTTTCAGGTTATGTCGATATAGGACTCGTTTTACTGTGGATATAGATACTTTTGTACCTGTTTCCTCCAGCATCTTCACAAGGTACTTTGCTGTTGTTCTGGGATTGAGTTGTACTTTTCGCACCAAAGTACGTTAATCTCTAGGAGACAGAATGCGTCTCCTTCCTGAGCGGTATGACAGCTGCGTGGTCCCATGGTGTTTATACTTGCGTACTGTTGTTTGTACAGATGAACGTGGTACCTTCAGGCGTTTGGAAATTGCTCCCAAGGATGAACAGGACTTATGGAGGGCTACAATTTTTTTCTGAGGTCTTGGCTGATTTATTTTGATTTTCCCATGATGTCAAGCAAAGAGGCAGTGAGTTTGAAGGTAGGCCTTGAAATACATCCACAGGTACACCTCCAATTGACTCAAATGATGTCAATTAGCATATCATAAGCTTATAAAGCCATGATGTCATTTTCTGGAATTTTCTAAGATGTTTAAAGGCACAGTCAACTTAGTGTATGTAAACTTCTAACCCACTGGAATTGTGATACAGTGAATTATTGTAACGATCTTCGTTGGGAGAAAGAGAGGAGGACCAAAGCGCAGCGTGGTAAGTGTTCATGATGAATATTTAATGGAACAAACCTGAACACTGAAATACAAAACAATAACGTGAACGAACTAAAACCGAAACAGTTCCGTGTGGAACACACAGACACGGAAGACAACCACCCATGAAACCCAGGTGAAAAAAGGCTACCTAAGTATGATTCTCAATCAGAGACAACTAACGACACCTGCCTCTGATTGAGAATCATACCAGGCCAAACGAAAAAACCAACATAGAAAAACGAACATAGATAACCCCCCCAACTCACGCCCTGACCATACTAAAACAAAGAAATAACAAAAAAACTAGGGTCAGAACGTGACAATTATAAGTGAAATAATCTGTCTGTAAACAATTGTTGGAAAAATGACGTGTCATGCACAAAGTAGATGTCCTAACCGACTTGCCAAAACTATAGTTTGCTAACAAGAAATTTGTGGAGTGGTTGAAAAATTAGTTTTAATGACCCCAACCTAAGTGTATGTAAACTTCCGACTTCAACTGTATATATATATTTTTTTTTGCAGGACGTAACATATCATACGAAATGGATGACTTTGTATACAATTTACGGCGGCCCGTTTTGGCTTGTGAGCGTTACTTTTAAAACCTCTACGGACCCCCCCTCCCGGATCCGGGATCAACCTCATCAAAAAAGCTGACTAGCATAGCCTAGCCTAGCGCCACAGGGATATCATATAATATTAATTTCATGAAATCACAAGTCCAATACAGCAAATGAAAGATAAACATCTTGTGAATCCAGCCAATATTTCCGATTTTTTAAGTGTTTTAACAGCGAAAACACAACAGATATTTATGTTAGCTCACCACAATAGCCAAACACACAACGCCATTTTGTCACCGCAAACATAGCTTTCACAAAACCCACAAATAGAGATCAAATTAATCACTAACCTTTGAACAACTTCATCAGATGACAGTCTTATAACATCATGTTATACAATACATTTATGTTTTGTTCGAAAATGTGCATATTTATAGCTACAAATCCTGGTTTTACATTGTGAATATGGCGCCAAAATGCACCAAATTGTCCGGAGAAATTTTGGACAGTCACGTAATCTAACCAAAAAACTCATCATAAACTTTGCTAAAAAATACATGTTGTACAGCAAATGAAAGATACACTGGTTCTTAATGCAACCGCTGTGTTAGATTTAAAAAAATTACTTTAGTACAAAGCACAGCATGCAATAATCTGAGACAGCGTCCAGCCATTCTCCGCCATGTTGGAGCCAACATATTCCACAAAAATACGAAATAACATCATAAATATTCTCTTACCTTTGATGATCTTCCATCAGAATGCAGTGCAAGGAGTCCTAGTTCCACAATAAATCGTTGTTTTGTTTTAGAATGTCCATTTCTTCTGTCGAATTAGCAACTTTGACTAGCATGGTGGAGCGCACATGTCCATGAACTCTTGGCGCATGGAACGAAAAATTCCAAAAGTCATAATAAACGTCAAATAAACTGGTCAAACTCAGTTGAAAATCGATCTTTATGATGTTTTTCTCATATGTATCCAATAACGTCCAAGACGGAGCATTTCGTCGTGTCTACCTAACGCATTTCAGAAAATAATATGGTGCTCTCTGGTGCGCAGCAAAATACTGCCAATATGGCGGACCTGTCACTCCAAAAGCTCTCATTCGGTCTCACATCAAGCTAGACACCCCATTCAACATTCTACTGCCTGTTGACATCTAGTGGAAGGCGTATGAAGTGCATACAGATCCATAAATATAAGGCAATTGAATAGGCAAGGCCTTACACAGACACCCATTTTCAGAATTTTCACTTCCTGTTTGGAAGTTTGCTGCCAAATGAGTTCTGTTTTACTCACAGATATAATTCAAACAGTTTTAGAAACTTCAGAGTGTTTTCTATCCAATAGTAATAATAATATGCATATCATACGATCTAGAACAGAGTACGAGGCTGTTTAATTTGGGCACGATTTTTTCCCAAAGTGAAAACAGCGCCTCCTATTAACAAGAGGTTTTAAAACTACTGGCTGAAATTGTACAAAATCTTTAAAACACATCTTTAATAAGGTTTCCTACAACCAGAACCACCATACTGCCCCAGATTGACAGTGGTTGTCAGGTGGAGGGTGGAGGGTGTGACAGGGTGAAGGAGTCTTGAGGACAAATTCACCCCTCTTTTCAGAACAATGCCTGCTATTCACACCCCTGTGGCTCCATAGTGAGGAGATTAAAATATGAATTGTGGGTTTATTTTCATATAATTATTGCATATTAGCAAACAATTGCATCTATTAATATTCTGCCCAATGTTGGGTTGGTTGACCTTTGATCCCAGCGGACATCTGGGGGTGTTCCGAAGACTGTGGAGTAGAAAAAACACATTTAAAACACACACAAAACACATACATTAAATATGTTGTGTGTGTTTGAACACCATTATTTCTGATCTATACACTGATCTGAACACACACTTGCACGTGTATACCCAGAATGAACAGTCAAATACCTTAAAGCCAAATGCTTATCAGATGTTAACAATTGTTTAACCATAGTGAACAATATGTCAGCTATGCACGGCAAAGTATCCATCTTGAATGAGGCCATTTAGGTTAGCCAGTGGATATGAATGTGATCACAATGGCCAGGCAGGAGATGCTGTGGCATTTCAGTTGTGGAAGTTCAGTGGTCAGCTCTGTCAACCAATCAGTGATTGAAGAGAAACATCAAGCGATGTGTGTGGGTGTGAAAACCAGTTCACATCAAACCCCCATAAGCCCCTCAGAGATTGCTGTAAAATAAAATATAATTTGTGGGGAGAAGTTGGGAGTACTTCACTGGGTGAGTATTGGATTGACTCCATACATAACAAGAGCCTCAGGCTCCTTAAAGAATTCTGACTGATTTAGAACAGCAGGCAAGCAAGTAGGAGGGAGGGAGGGATAGAGAGGGAGGTGTAGTATATATGGACTAAGCTTGAGGTCTGAGAGGGAGACGAGCCTCATGGCTGGCAAACAATTAACCACTGTGTAAATGTGTGTGTGTGTGTGTGTGTGTGTGTGTGTGTGTGTGTGTGTGTGTGTGTGTGTGTGTGTGTGTGTGTGTGTGTGTGTGTGTGTGTGTGTGTGTGTGTGTGTGTGTGTGTGTGTGTGTGTGTGTGTGTGTGTGTGTGGTTGTTCAGAGCTGAGGATGAGGTATGTCTTTAGAAGTTTGTATGTTGACATTTTTCTACTAACAAAAGCATTTTGCTGCTCCCGCTATAACATCTGCTAAACTGTGTACAAAACCAATAAACTTTGATTGGATTTGAATTTGGATAGATATGTTTGTATAGACCTTCCAAGCCTTCTCTGTAACCAGCTTGCCCAGTAGAACACTCCGTCGACCAACCTCATTCAACATGGTGAATGGAACCCCAAGGTTCCTCCCTTCCAGTGCCGAGACATTCTCTGCCCCTAAATAATTTAATCTGTCTCACTCTCTGCTCCTCTTGTGTGCCGCAAGGTTGGGAGGCAGTGAAGGGGAAGGCTGAATGCATGGAGACAGGCTAGTTTTCTACGCCTGCAGCCAAGCGAGCGAGTGGCTTACGTAACGGAGGGGGGTATTAGAGGACCAGTGTTGAACATCTACCACATGACAACCCCTGTCTCTTTGTCATCATGTGCTTTCACTCTTTCTCTTTGTCAAATCCTCAAAAAGTTATACAGCTGCACCATTGAGAGCATCTTGACTGGCTGCATCACCGCTTGGTACGGCTTTCTCTCTCTGATGCACACACTCTTTCTCTCTCTCGCTATTTAATCAGTGGGCAGAAATGTAATAATAAATGTACACTCTGTCCATTTCAACACTCTCTCACTCTTTCACTCTTTCTCTCTCCCTCCCCCTCTCTCTCTCTCCATCAGCTGACTGTTCAGAAACAATAATGATGTACACTCTCTCTTCATTCCAACACTCGTCACTATTCCCCTCTTTCTCTCTCACTCTCATTCTCCCTAGGAGCAATGTGCAACCACAGCATTCTGAAACTACCTGCCTCTTTTACAGGTTTCCCCTTGGTTTTAGACCTGTAGGTAATTCCTGTGAGATGTTTGGAACCTGGAAATTCAGCTGGTGCCTTGTGCATTATTGAAGAGAAAAGCAAACCCTACGGCCATTTGATTTCCCTCAGGTGTAGAAGACTTATGTTCCTAATTATTTCACACGACACCAATAACATGTCCGTCTAATACGGAATAACAAATGTACTTCTTAAGTACTTCGCATTTTACTAAACAGCAACTGTGTTGTGCTGATTTCAATAATGGTTGTGTAACGGTAGACTTTGAATTGCTGAAGTTGTTTTGGTTTCATTGTCATGCTTAAAGGGAAACAACAGTGCAGTACATTCAGTAAAATTCAATAAAAAATCCAATGAGGATACAAACATACTAAAACTGACAATGCTAAACGTGACATCTGATAGAGTACTAGATGAGATATGTGTTTCTCCATAGGTGAAAATGATCACAAAGTACACAGATATCAAACACACACACACACACACACACACACACACACACACACACACACACACACACACACACACACACACACACACACACACACACACACACACACACACACACACACACACACACACACACACACACACACACACACACACACACACACACACACACACACACAGGCCTTAGTGATTAATTTAATGAAACACCTTGATCCAGCCTACTGTGAGCTCTCTGTCTCTGTGGTCACCTGGGACAGGTTATTCCTTTACTCCGTGGCACCACAGATCAATATAGCTCTTTGACTTCCTGGTTAATATTAAACACTCTGCATTGATTGGTGGACGCACAGCATTCCAGAGGGATGGCCACCCAATTACTGTCAGTTATAAAGCTAAATAGGAAGGCGGCTTACACAATACTGTTCGCTTTGTACTGCTCCTTTCACAAGGATCTTTATCATACACTGGCCTTAGTGTTCACTTTAAAGTCATGTGTTTGTCATTATTAAAGAGAACCAATAATGAGTTTATTTATTAATCGTCACATTAAGTTCACCACGTTGTTTATTTTAGTTTGAGGTAAATAAAACAGATTACTCAGTGAAATTCAGATGTCATTGAGTCAATATTCAATATTGATGTAATGCGGCATGAGACAGAGAGGGTGACTGCATTTGCAGATGATGGGAGATGGTAGACAAGTGTGTGTATGAAACAGCAGGTCACACACCAGCAGTCACAGCGCATCACTGCCCCAGAAGTGGCTGACGTGAAGAAGCCAGCAGCAGTAAGCTAGTGGCCTCTAACCCCTTCAGAATGTCATGTAGCATGTGACTGGCACTGGCAGCGCCCATACTACTAGAGAATGAGAGCAACAGAGAGGCTGCCATAGGAAATAAAGGGATTATCTTTCTAATTAAATATTTATTTAGGGATGTTAATCACTGAGTACAAGCATCGTAGACTCCCCAATGAAACCCATTACCCCCACCAACCCCTCCTTCCTACCCTACACAGGATGCACATGAAATGACATTTTTGTCTAAATGACAACAAAGTAAAGGAACGCATTTCCTCCTGTACTGCACGGCCAGGCACGACTCCAACACCATCATTAAGTCTCGCTAATGTTATTTTACTGCTGCTCTTTAATTACTTGTTACTTTTATTTCTCATTTAGTATTTATTTTCATTATTTTTGTTAATTTTTTAAATATATTTTTGTCTATTTTTTTTAAAACTGCAATTTTGGTTAGGGGCTCGTAAGTAAGCATTTCACTGTAAGGTCTACACCTGTTGTATTCGGCCCATGTGACTAAAACAATTTGATTTGGTTTGATTTGATTTAATAAGGTAAGGGATCACGAGACATAATCCAAAGTTAGAGTGCATAAAAAACATGAGTGATAAAAGCAAAGGTGAGTTTGTCAAGTCACCATGCAGGCTCCCAGGCACTCAATGAGGAGATGAAATGGGATGGAAAGCTGCTTTCCATGCAACACTATGCAGGCCACTACTCTCACAGCCTGTAGTGTTGTGGGGTAATCAACTGCTATCTGTACAGGCACAAACGAGAGGGAGCTTTTCCGATGGAGAGCAGTGTGCGCATCCCATCTGATCCTAGCTACAGTACAGTACTGTACCTCATGCCAAGATACTGCTTTTCCATTGTCAACATACTGTGACTCCATACCAACTGTAAAGAATAATACTGCTGATAGTTGTTTAATGAATTAGTGGAAACCTTGTTTCAAAGATATTATTATGGCTTTAACTCAAGAGTTCTGATTCAACTGGTGTTCTCCTGATAAATCAACAGGTGTTCTCCTGATAAATCAACAGGTGTTCTCTTGTAGCCTACTTTGAAGGCTACTTCAAAGAACCTACCTACCTACCCAAATCAAATCAAATTGTATTTGTCACATGCATGGTAAACAACAGGTGTAGACTAACAGTAAAATGCTTACTTACAGGCCCTTCCCAACAATGCAGAGAGAAAGAAAATAGAGAAATAATAGAAAAGTAAAACACGTAATAATTAAAGTAATTATACACCATGAGTAATGATAACTTGGCTATATACACAGGGCACCAGTACTAAGTCAACGTGCAGAGGTACGAGGTAATTGAGTTAGATATGTACATATGGGAAGGGATAAAGTGACTAGGCAACAGGATATATAATACAACAGGAGCAGCATATGTGACTCGTTTCAGGAAACTAGGCGTATGTCGCAGGTCACCACTTCACAGAAGATCCTTTTGAACGTAAACGTTTTTATGGCAGAAATGCCTTGTCAAACATGTGAACTTTCATGTGCCTTAATAACAAATGTGTATGCCATCTGTAAATACAAATACAACTGTTAAATTACGAGCCTAGTTGGTTTAGCCAGAGATTGGCTATGATGCTGATCACACCGTACCGTACGCGTTGAGTTTGTGATCGTTGCAAAATAAATTTAAACATACATATTATTCAATCATCACACCCACACTGCTCACGCGCGCCAACGAGTGTCTGCGTTGCCAAGCACTAAAATAGAAGTGGCTTCTATTAGTAACGCCGAACGCGAAGTCCTGCCTCTCCCATCCTCATTGGCTTTTAAAAGCATATACCCACGTGCCATCTCCTCATTGGTTATACCCACGTGGGTGATTGAAAGATGAACTGAGGTCGGTCAGTTGTGGTAATACTGATAGTTAGTTGCCAATCGCCATATAAAGTCCAAAGAAGAAAAAGCCTGGAAGGAGGAGAGATAACTAGAAACGATTCGGTTGACCATTTTATGTTTTTATTTTTTTTTATTTTTTATTTCACCTTTATTTAACCAGGTAGGCTAGTTGAGATTTACAACTGCGACCTGACCAAGATAAAGCATAGCAATTTGACACATACAACAACACAGAGTTACACATGGAATAAACAAAACATACAGTCAATAATAATACAGTAGAAATAAGTCTATATACAATGTGAGCAAATGAGGTGAGATGAGGGAGGTAAAGGCAAAAAAGGCCATGGTGGCGAGGTAAATACAATATAGCTAGTAAAACACTGGAATGGTAGATTTGCAGTGGAAGAATGTGCAAAGTAGAAATATAAATAATGGGGTGCAAAGGAGCAAAATAAATAAATAAATACAGTAGGGGAAGCGGTAGTTGTTTGGGCTAAATTATAGATGGGCTATGTACAGGTGCAGTAATCTGTGAACTGCTCTGACAGCTGGTGCTTAAAGCTAGTGAGGGAGATAAGTGTTTCCAGCTTCAGAGATTTTTGCAGTTCGTTCCAGTCATTGGCACCAGAGAACTGGAAGGAAAGACGACCAAAGGAGGAATTGGATTTGGGGGTGACCCGTGACATATACAGTGGGGAGAACAAGTATTTGATACACTGCTGATTTTGCCATTTTTCCTACTTACAAAGCATGTAGAGGTCTGTAATTTTTATCATAGGTACACTTCAACTGTGAGAGACGGAATCTAAAACAAAAATCCAGAAAATCACATTGTATGATTTTTAAGTAATTAATTTGCATTTTATTGCATGACATAAGTATTTGATACATCAGAAAAGCAGAACTTAATATTTGGTACAGAAACCTTTGTTTGCAATTACAGAGATCATACGTTTCCTGTAGTTCTTGACCAGGTTTGCACACACTGCAGCAGGGATTTTGGCCCACTCCTCCATACAGACCTTCTCCAGATCCTTCAGGTTTTGGGTCTGTCACTGGGCAATACGGACTTTCAGCTCCCTCCAAAGATTTTCTATTGGGTTCAGGTCTGGAGACTTGCTAGGCCACTCCAGGACCTTGAGATGCTTCTTACGGAGCCACTCCTTAGTTGCCCTGGCTGTGTGTTTCGGGTCGTTGTCATGCTGGAAGACCCAGCCACGACCCATCTTCAATGCTCTTACTGAGGGAAGGAGGTTGTTGGCCAAGATCTCGCGATACATGGCCCCATCCATCCTCCCCTCAATACGGTGCAGTCGTCCTGTCCCCTTTGCAGAAAAGCATCCCCAAAGAATGATGTTTCCACCTCCATGCTTCACGGTTGGGATGGTGTTCTTGGGGTTGTACTCATCCTTCTTCTTCCTCCAAACACGGCGAGTGGAGTTTAGACCAAAAAGCTCTATTTTCGTCTCATCAGACCACATGACCTTCTCCCATTCCTCCTCTGGATCATCCAGATGGTCATTGGCAAACTTCAGACGGCCTGGACATGCGCTGGCTTGAGCAGGGGGACCTTGCGTGCGCTGCAGGATTTTAATCCATGACGGCGTAGTGTGTTACTAATGGTTTTCTTTGAGACTGTGGTCCCAGCTCTCTTCAGGTCATTGACCAGGTCCTGCCGTGTAGTTCTGGGCTGATCCCTCACCTTCCTCATGATCATTGATGCCCCACAAGGTGAGATCTTGCATGGAGCCCCAGACCGAGGGTGATTGACCGTCATCTTGAACTTCTTCCATTTTCTAATAATTGCGCCAACAGTTGTTGCCTTCTCACCAAGCTGCTTGCCTATTGTCCTGTAGCCCATCCCAGCCTTGTGCAGGTCTACAATTGTATCCCTGATGTCCTTACACAGCTCTCTGGTCTTGGCCATTGTGGAGAGGTTGGAGTCTGTTTGATTGAGTGTGTGGACAGGTGTCTTTTATACAGGTAACGAGTTCAAACAGGTGCAGTTAATACAGGTAATGAGTGGAGAACAGGAGGGCTTCTTAAAGAAAAACTAACAGGTCTGTGAGAGCCGGAATTCTTACTGGTTGGTAGGTGATCAAATACTTATGTCATGCAATAAAATGCAAATTAATTACTTAAAAATCATACAATGTGATTTTCTGGATTTTTGTTTTAGATTCCGTCTCTCACAGTTGAAGTGTACCTATGATAAAAATTACAGACCTTTACATGCTTTCTAAGTAGGAAAACCTGCAAAATCGGCAGTGTATCAAATACTTGTTCTCCCCACTGTACCTGCTGGAGCGCGTGCTACAAGTGGATGCTGCTATGGTGACCAGTGAGCTGAGATAAGGCAGGGCTTTACCTAGCAGAGACTTGTAGATAACCTGGAGCCAGTGGGTTTGGCGACGAGTATGAAGCGAGGGCCAACCAACGAGAGCGTACAGGTCACAATGGTGGGTAGTGTATGGGGCTTTGGTGACAAAACGGATGACACTGTGATAGACTGCATCCAGTTTGTTGAGTAGAGTGTTGGAGGCTATTTTATAGATGACATCACCAAAGTCGAGGATCGGTAGGATGGTCAGTTTTACGAGGGTATGTTTGGCAGCATGAGTGAAGGATGATTTGTTGCGATATAGGAAGCCGATTCTAGATTTAATTTTGGATTGGAGATGCATAATGTGAGTCTGGAAGGAGAGTTTACAGTCTAACCAGACACCTAGGTATTTGTAGTTGTCCACGTATTCTAAGTCAGAGCCGTCCAGAGTAGTGATGTTGGAAGGGCGAGCAGGTGCGGGCAGTGATCGGTTGAATAGCATGCATTTAGTTTTACTTGCATTTAAGAGCAGTTGGAGGCCACGGAAGGAGAGTTGTATGGCATTGAAGCTCGTCTGGAGGTTAGTTAACACAGTGTCCAAAGAGGGGCCAGAAGTATACAGAATGGTGTCGTCTGCGTAGAGGTGGATCAGAGCAACATCCTTGATGTATACAGAGAAGAGAGTCGGCCCGAGGATTGAACCCTGTGGCACCCCCATAGAGACTGCCAGAGGTCCGGACAACAGGCCCTCCGATTTGACACACTGAACTCTATCAGAGAAGTAGTTGGTAAACCAGGCAAGGCAATCATTTGAGAAACCAAGGCTGTCGAGTCTGCCAATAAGAATGTGGGGATTGACAGGTCGATGAATACGGCTGCGCAGTACTGTCTCTTATCGATGGCGGTTATGATGTCGTTTAGGACCTTGAGCGTGGCTGAGGTGCACCCATGACCAGCTCTGAAACTCTGTCGAGGGTGCCGGGCAGTTGACCAGGGTAGGGGTAGCCAGGTGGAAAGCATGGCCAGCCGTAGAGAAATGCTTATTGAAATTCTCAATTATAGTGGATTTATCGGTGGTGACAGTGTTTCCTAGCCTCAGAGCAGTGGGCAGCTGGGAGGAGGTGCTCTTATTCTCCATGGACTTTACAGTGTCCCAGAAGTTTTTTGAGTTAGTTCTACAGGATGCAAATTTCTGTTTGAAAAAGCTAGCCTAAGCTTTCCTAACTGCCTGTGTATATTTGTTCCTAACTTCCCTGAAAAGTTGCATATCACGGGGGCTATTCGATGCTAATGCAGAACGCCACAGGATGTTTTTGTGCTGATCAAGGGCAGACAGGTCTGGACTGAACCAAGGACTATATCTATTCCTAGTTTAAAAAAAATTGAATGGGGCATGCTTATTGAAGATGGTGAGGAAGGCACTTTTAAAGAATAGCCAGGTATCATCTACTGATGGGATGAGGTCAATGTCATTCCAGGATATCCCGGCCAGGTCGATTAGAAAGGCCTGCTCGCAGAAGTGTTTTAGAGAGCGTTTGACAGTGATGAGGGGTGGTCGTTTGGTCGCAGACCCATTACGGATGCAGGCAATGAGGCAGTGATCGCTAAGATCTTGATTGAAAACAGCAGAGGTGTATTTGGAGGGCGATTTAGTTAGGATGACATCTATGAGGGTGCCCGTGTTTACGGATTTGGAGTTGTACCTGGTAGGTTCATTGATAATTTGTGTGAGATTGAGGTCATCAAGCTTAGATTGTAGGATAGCCGGGGTGTTAAGCATGTCCCAGTTTAGGTCACCTAGTAGCACTAGCTCAGAAGATACATGTGTGGCAATCAATTCACATATGGTATCGAGGGCACAGCTGGGGGCAGAGGGAGGTCTATAGAAAGCGGCAACAGTGAGAGACTTGTTTCTGGAAAGGTGAATTTTTAGAAGTAGAAGCTCGAATTGTTTGGGTACAGACTTGGATAGTAATACAGAACTCTGCAGGCTATCTTTGCAGTAGATTGCAACACCGCCCCCTTTGGCAGTTCTATCTTGGCGGAAAATGTTATAGTTGACGATGGAGATTTCAGGGTTTTTGGTGGTTTTCCTAAACCAGGATTCAGACATGGCTAAGACATCCGGGTTGGCAAAGTGTGCTAAAGCAGTGAGTAAAACAAACTTAGGGAGTAGGCTTCTAATGTTAACATGCATGAAACCAAGGCTTTTACGGTTACAGAAGTCAACAAATGAGAGCACCTGGGGAGTGGGAGTGGGGCTAGGCACTGCAGGACCTGGATTAACCTCTACATCACCAGAGGAACAGAGGAGAAGTAGGATAAGGTTACGGCTAAATGCTATACGAACTGGCTGTCTAGCACGTTCGGAACAGAGAGTAAAAGGAGCAGGTTTCCTGGCTCGATAGCATAGATTCTAGGCATAGTGTACAGACAAAGGTAAGGTAGGATGTGAGTACATTGGAGGTAAACCTAGGCATTGAGTAATGATGAGAGAGATATAGTCTCTAGAGACGTTTAAACCAGGTGATGTCATCGCATATGTAGGAGGCGGAACAACATGGTTGAGCAGGGCTATAGGCTCTACAGTGAAATAAGACAGTAATCACTAACCAGGACAGTAATGGACGAGGCATATTGATATTAGAAAGAGGCATGCGTAGCCAAGTGAACATATGGGTCCAGTGAGTGGTTGGGCTGACTGGGGACACGGCGATTCAGACAGTTAGCAGGCCGATGCTAACAAGCTAACAGTTAGTAGGCTGGGGCTAAACAAGCTAGCAGTTAGCAGACCGGGGCTGGCAAGCTAGCAGTTAGCAGACCGGGTTAGCAAGCAAGCAGTTAGCAGGGGCTAGCAGTTAGCAGGCCGGGGCAGGCAAGCTAGCAGTTAGCAGACCGGGGCTAGCAGGGTTAGCCTTTGGGGACGTCGCGATCGGGGTAAGTCTGTTTTTGTCTCTTCGTGCGGTGACGTCGATAGACCAGTTTGGAATTAGTAGGATTCCAGGTATCTCTAGGTAGCTAGCAGGCCTAGCAGGTTAGCAGAATGGGCCTTCAGCGGGCGTCGCGCCTGAGGGGCCTGTTGGAGTCCTCGGGCAGATTGTGTCGGTATTTCAGTCATAGAGGATCGGCGGGGTTCCGTGCCCGTACCGGCAGTAGAAGGGGTCCGGATATTGTAGCCCAGGAGTGGGCTTCGGTAGCAGCACAGGAGCCCTGGCCGGGCTAGCTTCAGGCTAATTGGTGCTTGCTCCGGGATGAAAACTCTAGCCAGGAGTGGTCACCCGGGATTGCGGTTAGCTAGTTGCGAAGATCCAGATGAAAATGTTCAGAGTTTGTGGTAGGAATCCGGGCATATGGAGAGAAATAGGTCCGTTATGCTCTGGTTTGAGTCACGTTGTTCGAACTGGCGAGAGCTTTCCGAGCTAAAGGTTAGCTGATGACCGCTAGCAATGGTTTGCTAACTGATAGCTGGTAGGTAGTTAGCTGGCTAGCTTCAGTTGAGGGATTCCAGATCCGAAGTAAATAGAAATACTTTAGAAAAAAGCAGATCCACGCCACATTGGGTGAGGCGGGTTGCAGGAGAGTATTTAGAAGTTGACGTTTAGGAAAATATTTTTCAAAGATATGCGAAGAAAAATATGTAAAAAGATATATACAAGGGACACGACAGGACAAAGACAAAGACGTCTGACTGCTACGCCATCTTAGATTCATTCATGTGTGGATTAATTGTCGGAGTAGAGGACCTTGTGCATTTCAGGTAAAATAACAACTCAACGTTTATATCCCAGGACAAATTAGCTAGCAACAGCAAACTAGCTAGCTAAATAGGACGAATTAGCTAGCAACTGCAAGCTAGCTAGCTAAATATCCATACATGTTTAATGCTTTTCGACCTGTCCCCAAATTAATATAATTAGTTCAGAGTTTGTTTATATATTTCAACCTGTGTGTCGTGATCACATTTGGTTTTGCGCGTGATGGCGCACGCGGATGCATGCGTCTGGTTTGGGCATGGTGTAAGATAATGAGTGGACTGGACATACCGATAGATGAGTTTGGATTGGTCTGCCATATAGCACGCTTCTGTCTATTTGAGCTGGTCAGTATGTCAAAGTATAGTTTCCGTCCCTCTCCTTGCCACTACCTGGGCTCGAACCAGGGACCCTCTGCACACATCGACAACTGACACCCTAGAAGCATCGTTACCTATTGCTCCACAAAAGCCGTAGCTCTTGCAGAGCAAGGTAAACAACTACTTCAAGGTCTCAGAGCGAGTGACGTCACCGATTGAAATGCTATTAGTGTGCACCCTGCTAACTAGCTAGCCATTTCACACAAGTTACACTCACCCCTCTTTGACCTTCTCCTTTTCCGCAGCAACCAGTGATCCGGGTCACGGCACCAATGTTACAGTATTGCTTCAATCCCGCTCCTTGCCCCTACCTGGGCTTCAACAAGGGACCCTCTGCACACATCGACTGACACCCTAGAAGCATCGTTACCTATCGCTCCACAAAAGCCGCAGCCCTTGCAGAGCAAGGGAAACAACTACTTCAATGTCTAGAGAGCGAGTGACGTCACCGATTGAAACGCTATTAGCGCGCACCCTGCTAACTAGCTAGCCATTTCACACCGGTTACATCAAGGTAATACTGTCTAACGCAGATTTTTTTCAAACTGTATCGCATAGTAAAACTGCATAAACCTAATATCAAGTTAAAGTGTACTGTTAGCTAGCTAATGTTAGCTGGCTGGCTCACTAGCTAATGTTATGTGTATGCTCTCCACTTTCTGGAGGACCAAGTTTTCAAATCAGTGGAATTCAAGAATGATAGCTAAGGAGATGGAGAAAACACCTGTGTCCGGATTACATCTTCAAACTAAGGGCAACCATGGCATCCGACAGGAGACGCATCCAACCATGATGTATACAGGTAAGAAAGTCTAGCTAGCTACATTTTCAGATATTACACATTTCTAATTTTGACAGAAACTAGTTTCATTTCAAGTTAAAGTGTACTGTTAGCTAGCTAACATTAGCTGGCTGGCTTGCTATTCTTCAAATCTCAGACAAATTTGCTTTACTAGTTATAGCCTAATGTTAGCTAGCTAAGATTGAACCTGGTTGGTTAACTACCTGCAGATTCATGCAGGGTAGTAACATCATGAGTTGGGCTTATGGTTTAGCTAGCTACATGTCTTAACAGAAGACTCCGCTATGCAAGTATCCATTTCAATGGAATGTCACTGCAACAACTGTTGATAGACATACTAGCTGGTAAATTAGCTCTGGCTATCTACTCTGATTTTAGAACACGGGTAAGATAGTCTAGCTAGCTATATTTTCAGATATTACAGATTTCTAATTTTGACATAAAGTATTTTCATTTCCAATTAAAGTGTACTGTTAGCTAGCTAGCTATGTGCGCTATTTTTATGCTTCCCGTTTTGAAATTTTTTTTTTGCTTCTTTTACTTTTGGTTTTGAACACCAGCTTGAAACAGCTGAAAATAAAATATTTTTGCTTATGGAAAAATATATTTCACAGCGGTTTAGATGGTACAATGATTATCTACGCTATACTTGTTTGTTTCGTCACATTAACTGAAATTAGGAAAACTATTCAAATTTTTGCAACGAGGAAATGGATGAGCGGTTTCTGCATAGTGCACCTTCAAGGTGTTGTCTTAATAAGTGTTCTTTGGACAATATGGTTACATTATGGTTGTGGCATACATGTACACGTTTTTGTGGTTGTGGCAGACATGTCAAAGTTTTAGTAGTGTGTTAGGGCTTTTCTTGAGGATTTAAAACCAAGGAATTACAAGGCATGTGCCCCTAATCCTGTGTGGGAATACAACTGTAAAGGGAGGGGATGAGGTGACCCCTGATTTACACAGGATGACATCTCCAGATTAAAAAAGGGATGCTAACATGTGGGCCATGAGAGAGCTCTTCCTCATCGTTGTTTTGAACCGGTAAGGAGTTTAAAGTAGACCAAACTGATGTGAAACAGTCAAGGAGTTCAAACTTCAAGGGTTTAATTTACAAATAGAAAAGTTTGAGGATTTATGAATAGATCCTACCTTTTAGTTTCGCAAGTCATTAGATTCGTGCACTGTGCAGCCTTGTCCTAAAGTGGATTATAAACACTGTGGGCGGATGTAATCCGGTTTACAGGGCAGAAATGCGTGTGTAGATATATGAGGGTGGAGCATTAGGACCCTGTAATAGGTGTATTCAGGATTTCCCTTCTCCAGTGCGCTGCAGTCAAGACTGTCAGGACGCATGAATTCCATTTACTATCAGCAGAACCTGATTGCAGGAACAAAATAGTATAAATTGTTACGCTACCTGCTTAAAGGCGCAGAGGGCTGAGTGAACAGCTTTCTCAACTCATAGGACAGGTAAAAGTAACTGTTTCTGTAAGGCTATTCTTGAATAATAAATGTGGGATTAAAAGTATTGTGGCAGGAGATTAGACATATGCGGGGTATTGGCGTAGGCTAATATATTATTATTAGTGAAAGTAAAGCGGACAATCTAGAGATCGGATTAGATCAACTCTTTGGATCAAGATAGCATGCAGGTTATTAAAGATGGGAAGTCAACAACAACATCTGAGTATTTGATCTTAATATGGGAATAGGATGTGTAGCCCGGACAGCTGCGCAAGAGGAACATTATGCCTTAGGTTAAAAGAAGAACGAAAATGATCCAACCTGGAGTCACGTTCAAACAACCGAAAGTTTTCTGTGTTTCGAAAGCAAGCGTGTGTGTTATGTATCACCTGTTTTTTTAATAATCCTATGGAACTAACGGTTTTCGTCTGGATCCTTCACCATGTCAAAAGTAATTCAGAAGAAAAACCACTGGATCACCAAAGTTACCGAGTGCGCTGTGAGTCGGGCTGCTCGCGGGGAGCTGAATGTGGAGCTGCGCGGCGGTGCGGAGAATGGAGAGTTTCCATACATCGGGGAAGTTAGAGAGGATGTTTTGGTTTATAAAAACGGACAACTGTCTGAGGGGGAGTTACTGCTGGAAGTTGAGGGTTTGTCGGTGTCTGGATTGCCACTCTATGACGTCTTGATTGTGATGAATCGTTGCAAGGGTCCCGTCAGGTTGAAAACTGTCCGACAAGGTAATTGTTCTATTTGAAAGTAATTATATAACACATAGACAAGCACACATATGGTTCAGATATTAGACTTATTGCACAAAACGTTTGTTAATCTATTCAATGAAAGACTGGGAAACGGTGGGATGGGGGCCTTGTCCTGAAAAGCCTCTCTCTTGCTCACACACACACACACACACACACACACACACACACACACACACACACACACACACACACACACACACACACACACACACACACACACACACACACACACACACACACACACACACACACACACACACACACACACACTGTATAGTCAAAGGAGAGAAAGAGGCCAGAGGAGAATGCTCTTATTGCTGACAAGTGATGTGAGTCTGATAAAACCATGGGGACAACAGAAACACAACAGTCAGCCATGTAAAGTAGGCCAGCGGAATGTGACACTCTCTGGTCATCTTGTTTTCAGCAGAACAGGATCACTGCTTGACATGAAGACTCTGTGACAGTCATCCAGCTTTTGTTTGTCTGTGGCTGGCCTGGCAAGGAGAGCTAAAGCTACCAAGGGTCAGAGATTAGGATCTCACATTGGCTGGATATGTGTAGCCCAGTGACTACACACAATCACCTGCCACATTTTACAAATTATGCACCCTCTAACTCCTCAGAGTTTAAAAAGTCACACTTTGTTCAGCTTTCCTTATTTCCTTAACCAGAATTTACGTCTTACATCTTACAGTTCGCTCTTTTATTCTCATGCCAATTTAACTCCATCTCAGTTACAGTCAGTGGAAGAGAGCAGTGTCGTGTAAGAGAATAGCGTGTTGTTGTGGTCCCATAGCAAAGTGTGGGTAATGCAGACAGATGCAGTACTCATTAGGAGAGACACCACTCGCAGGCGGGCCGACTGACTGGGTTATTTCTGGAAGCTCTCTGGGACTTAGATGAGCTTGACCCATTGCCCATGGTTTGCTGAACATCTGTCTGAGAGAGAGAGAGAGAGAGAGAGAGAGAGAGAGAGAGAGAGAGAGAGAGAGAGAGAGAGAGAGAGAGAGAGAGAGAGAGAGAGAGAGAGAGAGAGAGAGAGAGAGAGAGAGAGAGAGAGAGAGAGAGAGACAGGGAGAGAGTAGAGAGGGAGAGAGAGTGAGAAGAGAGGGAGCGGGAGAGAGAAAGAGAGATAGGGAGAGAGTATAGAGGGGGAAAGAGAGACAGCGTGAGAGAGTGAGAAGAGAGAGAGAGAGAGAGAGAAGAGAGAGAGAGTAAAAGGGCAATTTGCATTGTGCTTCTGCTTTTTGACATTTCACTTTTCATTGCATGCCTTCATGTTGTGTGTTGTTGTCTCATTCATGTCAGGATATGTTGGGTAGTTTGGGAGCAGCACGCATGGCTCTGGGGAGCACTATGTGGAGCCAACGCCAAATGTCCAGATTCACCCTGTCAGTGGAAATACTGTAGTATACCGTTTGAGACGTATGTGGTATGTTTTACCACACACACGAAACTACCATTCTGTCTGTCATTACCTTGGTCATGCTGGTTTACACACACACACACACACACACACACACACACACACACACACACACACACACACACACACACACACACACACACACACACACACACACACACACACACACACACACACACACACACACACACACACACACACACACACACAATCAACTATTTTCTAAGAGCACTTCTCTGGGAAAATCATTAACTGTGTTATATAACAAGTTAGTTTCACTGTTTACCATCTCTCTGATGTACTGTATGAGTAGTGCACTAGTGTATCCATGGTAAAGGCAGTGCCCAGTCATAAACCCCCTGGCCCCTTTCATGCTAGGGAAGGGCCCACCTCCTGTGTTTGCAGAGCATGGGTTTGTTCAGCTTATTTATTTTGCATAACAACTGAGACTATATTACCAGAAAGAGCCAATTAATTAATGTTTAAAATAACTTCGTAGTCAAATAAACCAGCATGTTAATTGATGCTCAACATTGCTGCATACTGTTTGTTTACATGTCAAAGCAGGGTATCATCAAACCTAGAGACCCAGACAGAGTAAACAAAACGCTGAGCTGTAATGCGAAGGAGATCTCAGAGCCTTCTCCATGCCTTTGCCAGCGGCTTCACACATGAGTCAGCAAATTCCCCTTGACTCTAATGAGAGACGAGCATATTCAGTCTCTACACCTGGGCAACCGATAAGAGCTCTGTTGTGCTTTAACCTGTTGGTTCCCATGCAAAACCAGGCCCAGCATGGTCCATGGGAATAGAGCACGCACTGCACTCTCATACCCAGACCAGTGGGGGCAGATCGGATCTCTCCCTCCCCAGGTGGCTGGGGATCCTGTTACTGCACCCAGATCATCTGAGCAGGTAGAATCTCTATCAATGTGTCCCTGTGTGGGGTACTGAAGGCCCATAGGTGCCTACAGCTACAGGGAGGCTTAGGTTCACCCATGAATGCAGTGGCAAGCCCCCTGAATCTATACTTCAAGTCTTTCTTTTCATTTGGAATAGTGGATTCCTGTGGTTAAGGTGAAGTATTGTAGGGAGATTCCTGTGGTATTGACTCAGTTACAGTACTGTGTGTGTGTGTGTGTGTGTGTGTGTGTGTGTGTGTGTGTGTGTGTGTGTGTGTGTGTGTGTGTGTGTGTGTGTGTGTGTGTGTGTGTGTGTGTGTGTGTGTGTGTGTGTGTGTGTGTGCGCCTATCCCTTAAGTTTGTAACATATCTGCTAGCTCGGGAATTGAGCTTGGCCCAATTCAAATAATAGTACAATAGGGCATGAATGAATAGCTGTGGAGGAAGTACTGTGCTCAGTTGTGTATATGTATCCATTAGTATTAATCCCTCTCCCCATTGTGGGAAATTATTGCAACATTCACATCTTCACTCTGAGTGGCTAAGTCATTCATGTTCTCTGCAAACAAACATATGCAACAAAAGTGTCTAATACACAGAAACAAGCAAGTGAGAAGCCATAGCTGGTGTACCCAGTGCACTCATTAGCATATTGCAGCAACTTACCAGTTTGGTGAAACTGACTGTGCATACTGCAACAACTTACCAGTTTGGTGAAACTGACTGTGCATACTGCAGCAATTTACCAGTTTGGTGAAACTGACTGTGCATACTGCAACAACTTACCAGTTTGGTGAAACTGACTGTGCATACTGCAACAACTTACCAGTTTGGTGAAACTGACTGTGCATACTGCAACAACTTACCAGTTTGGTGAAACTGACTGTGCATACTGCAACAACTTACCAGTTTGGTGAAACTGACTGTGCATACTGCAACAACTTACCAGTTTGGTGAAACTGACTGTGCATACTGCAACAACTTACCATTCCATTTTCTTCCTCTTCCTCTATTTCCTTTTCACCTCAGTGCATTCAACTTCTGTGACCTTATGTAACATAGACAAAGTGGCACACTACTCTTTATTGCAGTGTGATTCATTTCACGTCATCATTTCAGTTGTATTACCTTCATCTGAATATAACTGAAACCGTGGCTGTATAAACTCAACAGAAAGTCAGTGGTTTTCTGACATTTCACAGTATTCCTGTAGCCTACTTCTAATGTACATAGAGACAGTGATTCACTGTGTTGTTCAGTCATCCCAGACTGACCAGTGAATATGAGGACTTTGACCTGCCTGCACAGCTCTTATCTACTAACTGTTAGTCATAGTCAACTCCCATGTGAGAGGCGTTCATCAGTGCTGTCTTTTCACTTGTAGCCTAACACAGTGTTTCCCAAACAGTGGTTCCTTTTTTCCTTTAACTCACTCTTGAAAGTTGTAATAAAACGCACAAGGTGCAATTTCAAAATTGGGTAGTGCATCATCAGTTTTCCTGTTGTAATGTCAGTCATTTCATACCTTAGAGATATATTTATACAAAATGTCCAGATCAACTAGCTCATGTCAGCTAATGTTTTTATCCCATAGATTTTGTTGTAATGTTTGAGTCACTCAAATATCACATGAATACACATTAAACATGGCAAAATTTATAGAATTGGAAGAAAATTTGCTTTAAAATGGCAAAATGTTCTCTGCTCCCCATGACAAAATATATAGAATTGCAGGAAATAAGCTTTAAACCTGTTTGTGTCAAATTGCTATGCATGATTGACGATTGAAATACTCAGCTTGCTAGTAATGTTACTACCTATTACCAAGGACAGTCAACTGGTCCTTGGACTCCTGGCGAAGACCTCAATGATGTTGTAACATTTTCTCTACCTTTGATCTCAAATGAATTACCACTTATGAACATAAAAAGACAAAAACAGATTACCTTGTTTTTCAACTCATCTACCCCACCCACCACCAGTGGTGTAAAAGTACTTTAGTAAAACAATTTTAAAGTACTACTTAAGTAGTTGTTTGTGGTTTCTGTACTTTACTTTGCTATTTATATTTTGAACAACTTTTACTTCACTACATTCCTAATGAAAATAATGTACTTTTTACTCCATACATTTTCTAACACACACCCAAAAGTACTTGTTACATTCTAAATGCTTAGCAGGACAGGAAAATTCACACACTTATCAAGAGAACATCTCTGGTCATCCCTACTGTCTCTGATCTGGCAGACTCACTAAACACACATGCTCAGTTTGTAAATTATGTCTGAATGTTGGTGTTCCCCTGGCTATGCATACATTCAAAACAATATACAGTTGAAGTCGGAAGTTTACATACACCTTAGCCAAACACATTTAAACTCAGTTTTTCACAATTCTTGACATTTAACCCTATTAAAAATTCCCTGTCTTAGGTCAGATAGGATCACCACTTTATTTTAGGAGTGTGAAATGTCAGAATAATAGTAGAGAGAATAATTTATTTCAGCTTCTATTTCTTTCATCACATTCCCAGTGGGTCAGAAGTTTACATACACTCAATTAGTATTTGGTAGCATTACCTTTAAATTGTTTAACTTGGGTCAAACGTTTCAGGTAGCCTTCCATAAGCTTCCCACAATAAGTTGGGTGAATTTTGGCCCATTCCTCCTGACAGAACTCGTGTAACTGAGTCAGGTTTGTAGGCCTCCTTGCTCGCACACACTTTTTTCAGTTCTGCCCAAAAATGTTGTATAGGAGGTCAGGGCTTTGTGATGGCCACTCCAATATCTTGACTTTGTTGTCCTTAAGCCATTTTGCCACAACTTTGGAAGAATGCTTGGGGTCATTGTTCATTTGGAAGACCCATTTGTGACTTAACTTCCCGACTGATGTCTTGAGATGTTGCTTCAATATATCAACATAATTTCCCTTCCTCGTGATGCCATCTATTTTGTGAAGTGCACCAGTCCCTCCTGCAGCAAAGCACCCCCACAACATTATGCTGCCACCCCCGTGCTTCACGGTTGGGATGGTGTTCTTCGGCTTGCAAGCCCCTCCCTTTTTCCTCCAAACATAATGATGATCATTATGGCCAAACAGTTCTATTTTTGTTTCATCAGACCAGAGGACATTTCTCCAAAAAGTATGATCTTTGTCCCCATGTGCAGTTGCAAACTGTAGTCTGCCTTTTTTATGGCGGTTTTGGGGCAGTGGCTTTTTCCTTGCTGAGCGGCCTTTCAGGTTATGTTGATATAGGACTTGTTTTACTGTGGATATAGATACTTTTGTACCTGTTTCCTCCAGCATCTTCACAAGGTCCTTTGCTGTTGTTCTGGGATTGATTTGCAATTTTCGCACCAAAGTACGTTAATCTCTAGGAGACAGAACGCGTCTCCTTCCTGAGCGGTATGACGGCTGTGTCGTTCCATGGTGTTTATACTTGTGTACTGTTGTTTGTACAGATGAACGTGGTACCTTCAGGCATTTGGAAATTGCTCCCAAGGATAAACCGGACTTATGGAGGTTTCCAATTTTGTTCTGAGGTCTTGGCTGATTTCTTTTGATTTTCCCATGATGTCAAGCAAAGAGGCAGTGAGTTTGAAGGTAGGCCTTGAAATACATCCACAGGTACACCTTCAATTGACTCAAATTATGTAAATTAGCCTATCAGAAGCTTCTAAAGCCATGACGTCATTTTCTGGAATTTAAAGGCACAGTCAACTTAGTGTATGTAAACTTCTGACCCACTGGAATTGTGATACAGTGAATTATAAGTGAAATAATCTGTCTGTAAACAATTGTTGGAAAAATGGCTTGTGTCATGCACAAAGTAGATGTCCTAACCGACTTGTCAAAACTATAGTTTGTTAACAAGAAATTTGTGGAGTGGTTGAAAAACTAGTTTTAATGACTCCAACCTAAGTGTATGTAAACTTCCGACTTCAGCTGTATACATTTTTTGGGTTTAATTTAAGGGATTTGAAATGATTTATACTTTTACTTTTACTTTTGATACTTAAGAACATTTTAGCAATTACATTTTCTTTTGATACTTAAGAATATTTAAAATCAAATACTTTTAGACTTTTACTCAAGTAGTATTTTACTGGGTGACTTTCACTTGAGTCATTTTCTACGAAGGTATCTTTACTTTTACTAAAGTATGACAATTGGATACTTTTTCTACTACTGGCCACCACTAACGGTACTGACAGGGCCTCCTTCCTTCCCTCCTTCCCTCCTCACCCCCTAAACATCCTCACCCCGTCAGCCCTGGGGTTGACAGTGACCTGCATTCTTGGTGGTTGGTTACTCTTTTATCAGCCAGGTGTCCAACCTCTATCTCCCAGGCTGTCAGGGGGGCCTGGTCACCTAGAGCTCCAGCCCCAGCAGCCACAAGAGTTCCACCCCCAGCCCAAGCAACCCCAGCCTGAGCACTGCTCCACAGACAGCCAGGGGGATCAGAACCTCCTGCAGGGAGGGAGGAATACCAGACATTCCTGGGGAGTGGGACTGGGATTCTCCTGGTACGCTCTACTGAATCATCTAGTCAGCCCGCTCACCTGCCTGCCTGCCTTGCCCTGTTTCCCAAAAACTGGCACTTCATTCATTTTGTTTCAAGTCTTACACACGCGCCGGCACGCACAAACACATGCACACACTCGTGGACTCGTGCACAACACAGCCCCGACCTGGAACCCTTAGTGAAAATGCAATTTTACTCACACGATGCGTCTGCTCCGATCACTGGGTTCTCACAGATTTGCATTGTGACTCTGACGTTTTATATACTGTAACAAGATAAAAAGCAATAGCACCACGTCTAGAATCACCTTGCATCCAGAGACACAGCTACCAAAGTTTTATACATAATTCAGCAATTACAGTCATTGAACAACAAGACAGCTTTGTACTAGTAGGAATTTTAAAACCTCATATACAGTGAGCTACAAAGGTTTTGGGACATTGTATTAGCGCTGTACTCCAGCATTTTGGATTTGAAATGAAGGTGCAGATTGTCAGCTTTAATTTCAAGGTATTTTGATCCATTTCGGGTGTACCGTTTAGCAATTACAGCACTTTTTGTACATAGTCCACCCATTTTAGGGGACAAAAGGTTTTGGGACAAATTCACATATACAGTACCAGTCAAAAGTTTGGACACACCTACTCATTCCAGGGTTTTTCTTTATTATGCCAAGAGTATGCAAAGCTGTCATCAAGGCAAAGGGTGGCTACTTTGAAGAATCTCAAATATAAAATATATTTAGATTTGTTTAATACTTTTTTGGTTACTACATGATTCCATATGTGTTATTTCCTAGTTTTTATCTCTTCACTATTATTCTATAATGTAGAAAATAGTAAAAATAAAGAAAAATACTTGAATGAGTAGGTGTGTCCAAACTTTTGACTGGTACTGTACAGTATATGTTTCTTAAAGTTGTCAAAGGTTAAGTATTTGGTCCCCTATTCCTTACATGCAATGACTAGAAATTTGACTCTACATATGTGTTGGATGCATTTGCTCTTTGTTTTGGTTGTGTTTCAGATGATTTTGTGGCCTGTAGAAACTATTGGTAAATAATGTATTATTTTGTGGCCTGTAGAAACTATTGGTAAATAATGTATTATTTTGTGGCCTGTAGAAACTATTGGTAAATAATGTATTATTTTGTGGCCTGTAGAAACTATTGGTAAATAAAGTATTATTTTGTGGCCTGTAGAAACTATTGGTAAATAATGTATTATTTTGTGGCCTGTAGAAGCTATTGGTAAATAATGTATTATTTTGTGGCCTGTAGAAGCTATTGGTAAATAATGTATTATTTTGTGGCCTGTAGAAGCTATTGGTAAATAATGTATTATTTTGTGGCCTGTAGAAACTATTGGTAAATAATGTATTATTTTGTGGCCTGTAGAAACTATTGGTAAATAATGTATTATTTTGTGGCCTGTAGAAGCTATTGGTAAATAATGTATTATTTTGTGGCCTGTAGAAGATATTGGTAAATAATGTATTATTTTGTGGCCTGTAGAAACTATTGGTAAATAATGTATTATTTTGTGGCCTGTAGAAACTATTGGTAAATAATGTATTATTTTGTGGCCTGTAGAAACTATTGGTAAATAATGTATTATTTTGTGGCCTGTAGAAGCTATTGGTAAATAATGTATTATTTTGTGGCCTGTAGAAGCTATTGGTAAATAATGTATTATTTTGTGGCCTGTAGAAGCTATTGGTAAATAATGTATTATTTTGTGGCCTGTAGAAACTATTGGTAAATAATGTATTATTTTGTGGCCTGTAGAAACTATTGGTAAATAATGTATTATTTTGTGGCCTGTAGAAACTATTGGTAAATAATGTATTATTTTGTGGCCTGTAGAAGCTATTGGTAAATAATGTATTATTTTGTGGCCTGTAGAAACTATTGGTAAATAATGTATTATTTTGTGGCCTGTAGAAGCTATTGGTAAATAATGTATTATTTTGTGGCCTGTAGAAACTATTGGTAAATAATGTATTATTTTGTGGCCTGTAGAAGCTATTGGTAAATAATGTATTATTTTGTGGCCTGTAGAAACTATTGGTAAATAATGTATTATTTTGTGGCCTGTAGAAACTATTGGTAAATAATGTATTATTTTGTGGCCTGTAGAAACTATTGGTAAATAATGTATTATTTTGTGGCCTGTAGAAACTATTGGTAAATAATGTATTATTTTGTGGCCTGTAGAAGCTATTGGTAAATAATGTATTATTTTGTGGCCTGTAGAAACTATTGGTAAATAAAGTATTATTTTGTGGCCTGTAGAAACTATTGGTAAATAATGTATTATTTTGTAAATAGTGTCATTTTGTGATTTTACAGATGGCACGTTACAGATGTATGATATTTGTGCGTCTGAAACTTTCTCACTCATCATTATTTACGTTTCATCCAGGATTATCCGTAATCATGGTAGCTTCCACATTAATGTAATTTGTGTTTAGAAACATATTATATTCTTATTTATAATAAAAGTGACTCCAAAATGACACAATATATTTTTTCCCATTCATTTTTTTTGGCCACAAAATTATCTGAAAGACAACCAAAATAACCAAAAAATGCATCCAACAAGTTAGGATGTAGTCATTGCATGCAAGGAATTCACCCCGCTATCATCCAGAAGGCGAGGTCAGTACAGGTGCATCAAAGCAGGAACCGAGAGACTGAAAAACAGCTTCTATCTCAAGGCCATCAGACTGTTAAACAGCCACCACTAACATTTAGTGGCCGCTTCCAACATAGTGACTCAACTCCAGCCACTTTAATAATGGGAATTGATGGAAATGTATGTAAAAATGTATCACTAGCCACTTTAAACAATGCCACTTAATATAATGTTTACATACCCTACATTACTCATCTCATATGTATATACTGTACTCTATACCATCTACTGCATCTTGCCTATGCCGTTCTGTACCATCACTCATTCATATATCTTTATGTACATATTCTTTATCCCTTTACACTTGTGTGTATAAGGTAGTAGTTGTGGAATTGTTAGGTTAGATTACTCGTTGGTTATTACTGCATTGTTGGAACTAGAAGCACAAGCATTTCGCTACACTCACATTAACATCTGCTAACCATGTGTATGTGACAAATACAATTTGATTTGATTTGATTTGATATGGTATGGGAACAAAAAACACCAAAAACGAACGTGAAGCTTACTAGGGCTATACAGGCCACTAACAAAGACAACTACCCACAACTAAGGTGGCAAAACAGGCTGCCTAAGTATGATTCCCAATCAGAGACAACGATAGACAGCTGCCTCTGATTGGGAACCATACTCGGCCAAACACACAGAAATACAAAACATAGAATGCCCACCCAACATCACACCCTGACCTAACCAAATAGAGAAATAAAATGTCTCTCTAAGGTCAGGGCGTGACACAAAACTTTTGACTACTTCAATACACATATAAGTTGAATTCGTTCTCAAGACTTTTGGTCCCCTAAAATGGGGAGGGGGGGGTACAAAAAGTGATGTAAATACCCTCAAATTAAAGCTGACAGTATGCACTTTAACCTCATATTCATTGTATATTTTCAAATCCAAAGTGCTGGAGTATAGATCCAAAACAACAAACAATGTGTCACTGTCCCAATACTTTTATAGCTCACTGTAATTTCATACTGTACACGTATTCATTAATAGACATGCAAATCTCCCCATCCAGAGATGTCTGCTATGATGTACTGGTCTGGGAATGCATGTGAAGTCGTACTCATATTTGCTTAACTATGAGGACTCTATCAGTTTTGATTAATTACAACCTACGTGTATGTCCCTGAGAGGCTTGTCAAAGGCCTGTGCCATAAAACCCATAGCAATTCTCTCTCTCTCTCTCTCTCTCTCTCTCTCTCTCTCTCTCTCTCTCTCTCTCTCTCTCTCTCTCTCTCTCTCTCTCTCTCTCTCTCTCTCTCTCTCTCTCTCTCTCTCTCTCTCTCTCTCTCTCTCTCTCTCTCTCTCTCTCTCTCTTTCTCTCTCTCTCTCTCTCTCTCTCTCTCTCTCTCTCTCTCTCTCTCTCTCTCTCTCTCTCTCTCTCGCTCTCTCTCAACCCATAGCAATTGTCTCTCTCTCAATTCAATTTCAATTTAAGGGTCTTTCTTGGCATGGGAAACATATGCACATTACACAAAAAAAAAGTTCAAAAAGAATAAAAACATTTCAAAAATCAAATTATATCTATATACAGTGTTGTAACAGGTCACAAATCTTGCTGCTGTGATTGCACACTGTGGTATTTCACCCAATAGATATGGGAGTTTGTCAAAATTGGATTTGTTTTCTAATTCTTTGTGGGTCTGTGTAATCTGAGTTTCCACCTCATTTTGTGGGCAGTGTGCACATAGCCTGTATTCTCTTGAGAGCCAGGTCTGCCTTCGGCGGCCTTTCTCAATAGCAAGGCTATGCTCACGGAATATGTACATAGTCAAATCTTTCCTTAATTTTGGGTCAGT